>NC_069504.1:1047725528-1048026362 GCF_027579735.1 Bombina bombina
TGTTTCAATAAAGAGAATAAAGCAAATTTGATAACAGAAGTACATTGGACATTTGTTTAAAGCTCAATGCCCTTTCTGAATCATGAAAGAAAACTTTTGGATTTTATGTCCCTTTAAACTTTATTATAATCATTAAAAGAAACAAATATCCCTGCACAAAACAGTCCACTCTAACAAGCAGCAGACCTACTTAACAGAGGACCCTGGTGCAAACATTTTTTTGGGGCCACCCAAAGGTAACTCAGTAGTAAGGGATAGTAATAATATACTGCATAATTATGTTGAGGATAGATAGATTGATAGATAAATCTATCGACCTGCAACCTGCACTAATAAAATGCTCTCTTGCATTAGGATTGTACACCCCTATGTATAGACTGGTTGCTATGGGACCCCTCCAGCATTTGGACCCTGGTTGCACTGCACCTGCTACACCAATGGTAGTTCAGCCCCTGACTCTAATATAAGTATACAAAAAAAAGTATAAGGAAAATAAAAGAAAAATAAAGCGATATTTGCGATCCTCTTTGTAATACCAGTGCACGCTAATGTTTACAGCAATGCAAACATTAGCTGACATTCGCATTGCTGGGATGCATTGCGCTTATGAGAGCGCGCTTCCATAGGCTCCTATGGGAGCCTTGCTCTGATGCCATCACAGACGGCATCAGAACCTCGCACAGCGAAGAGTAAGTAGCGCAGCGATGGGCAGCAGTTAGTAAATATATATGTATAGGACTATATACATATGTATTGTTATATACATATATATTTACTGGGAACACACAGTGCCATTTTTTTCTAACACCCCACTCCAACCAACTTTAAAGCCCCAAAACTGCATTGTGCAGGGTTTTTTTAATTTAAAATTTTATTTTTAAATAAAAAACTATTATGCCCTCTATTTTGAGGGCATTTGGGGCCATTTTAGAAAATTAACCAGATATCTGATCTCTGGTTAATTTTCAGAGCGCTAATTGCTCCTGTGAGCTACTACTACTTTTCATTACAATAAAACAGACATGCAATATTAACACGGTTAAGCTTCAGAAGTTTGCAGATGACACCACTGTTGGGCTCCATGTACTAAGTAGCAAATGCTGCTTTGGAGCCAGCTTATCACAATGTAGCGCTGCTTCTTAACCTCTTTGCCACCTCTCGGTGATGGAGATAAATCACACGGGACAGGCTATCGCGTGATTGGTCATACTCTTTATTAACCAATAGAAAATAACCTTTTTTCCTGTTCTTTGTGTTTCAGGCTCAACAAACCTGAAGATTAGGTTTCAATTGGGATGGCATATGTCATATTTTGATATGTAGTGATGTGGCATTTTGCAATTGATCTAATACAGCATAAACAAACTGGCAAATTATATTCATTTATTTTTTCCTGAGTTCATAAAACTGATATCATCTTACAACAATGATTGGATTTCAATCAATAAAATGTCAGAAACCTAATCCCCTTTTGTGATTCTAACACAATTCCCTTTATATGCAAGAATTCTGCTCCATATAATGTATATTTTATGATTTTGGACACTTCTTTTTTGCATTTATTATATGGGTAATGTTGATACTATGGGGCCGATTTAACAATGTCTGTCCAACATGATAAGCTGTAGCGTATCATGTCCGACAGACATCGCTGAATGCAGACAGCATATGCTGTCGGCATTCAGCAATGCACAGGCAGTTCTAGTGAACTGCTTGTGCAATGC
The DNA here is from genome assembly GCF_027579735.1 of Bombina bombina. Taxonomy (NCBI): domain Eukaryota; kingdom Metazoa; phylum Chordata; class Amphibia; order Anura; family Bombinatoridae; genus Bombina; species Bombina bombina. The sequence continues at coordinate 1,047,727,253 of NC_069504.1, forward strand.
CGCCCCCTGCAGATTCGCAGCCTATCGGCCGCTAGCATGGGGTGTCAGTATGCCGCTCAGAGGCGGCGGATCAAGTTAAGGAGCTTGGTTTTCGACAGTGAAGGGCTCAAAGGTATATAAATACATACAGTATATTTATGTGATATGTATATATGTGGCTATATATAAATATATATATATACACACATTCCTTTGAACCCTTTCCTGTCAAACACCTTATCATATACCATATCCCAAAACACTTTGGTCTCTATGTATGAAGCCGTCTACTTTCCTGCATTTGCGGGGTCCGGGAGCGGCAGTTTAGGGGTTAAACAATTTATTTAGTTGCGGCGGGGTCCGGGATCCGCAGGATAGGGGTTAATAAGTTTATGTAGGTGGCGGCGGTATAGGGGGCGGCAGATTAGGGGTTAATATGTATAATGTAGGTGGCAGCGGGGTCCGGGAGCGGCGGTTTAGGGGTTAACATGTTTATTATAGTTGCGGCGGGGTCCAGGAGCGTCGGTTTAGGGGGTAATAAATTTATTTAGTTGCAGCGGTGTAGGGGGGGTAGATTAGGGGTGTTTAGACTCGGGGTACATGTTAGGGTGTTAGGTGCAGACATCTCCCATAGGAATCAATGGGATATCGGGCAGCAGCGAACATAAGCTTTCGCTATGGTCAGACTACCATTGATTCCTATGGGATCCGCCGCCTCCAGGGCGGCAGATTGAAAACCAGGTACGCTGGCCCAGAATAGTGGCAAGCGCACCTGGTAGGTATTTGATAACTAGCAAAAGTAGTCAGATTGTGCCGAACTTGCGTTCGGAACATCTGTAGTGACGTATGCATCGATCTGTGTCGGACTGAGTCCGGCGGATCGAAGCTTACATTACTAGATTCTACTTTTGCCGGGCAGTAGGGGTTGATAACTAAGGCGAATCAGCCTCGCCACAAATACGCTGTGGAATTCCAGCGTATTTGCGGTTGACGGCTTGATAACTAGAGGCCTTTGTATACATGTATTTTTATAATAAACATATAATTTAGGTTTAAAGGAACATTAAACACTAAATACATTTCGTGCACCTCCCTCTTATCATGGGTGTCACCATTTTGGAACTTAGGTTACACTGAAGGGTATCTGAGGGAGAGTTACTGCACATGTGCAGACACATCAGCACTGGAATGCAGTTCAATATGACTAAAGGGAGACGGGGAATATCCTCAGTACTGTGCTTATAAAATGTATTTAGTGTTTATTGTCCCTTTAATATGTATATATATATATATATATATATATATATATATATATATATATATATATATATATATACAGGTATACCCCGCTCATACAGCGGGTTAGGGACCGGAGCCCCGCTGTAAAGTGAAAACCGCCTTAAAGTGAAAGAAGGCGGTTTTAGTTTTTTTTTATACTTGCCAGTGTGTTTAAAAAATTGAAAACATGTTTGAACTAACATATATTTGGGGTGCAATAGTGCTATGTTTAGTTTAACACTCGCACAGCACAGTATTCAATTAATATTCAATAAAAACTGTACCTGTAAATTAGTGACAATTACTGTAGTAAAATTTGCCAGACTATAAAACTGAGACACAGATTGCACTTTAATGCTGTAAACAAAGTGAACTGCTCATAACAAAATGGTGCCAGTCCCTTTTCTCACAATCGCACAAAGATTACAGCACTGTTTCAAAATCCTTGGAGGTTGAACTTCAGCTCCACAAAGCGCTGTATTAGCGAATCGCTGTAAAGTGAAGCGCTGTAAAGTGAGGTATACCTGTATATATATATGTGTGTGTGTGTGTGTGTGTAATACTATATTTTAATATATTGTACATGTGTTTTCTTATACCTTTATTCTAGCCCTAACACTTTTCTTCAGGTAACTTTTTAGCGCTGTTATGTGTTGCGCTCAAGCACAACACATAACTCACAACTTAAGCGATGTTTATTGTGGCCACACTGTCCATTGAAAGCTTAGGGCGTGCTAAAGGGATGTTGGCTGCTATAAACATTCTCTGGTTATTCTGTGTCTCTACTGACTTCTAATACCAGATTGAGAGCTATCAATAGTGCTCCATTTGTAATCTAGACCTCTGTTACTTAATGTTTTGGGCGACTAACTGTTAACATAAAGTTAATGTTCCTAGTTGATATTTCTGTTTATATCTAATTATATCCAGTTTATATTAAGGTGACCATGGGCAGCTAAATGGACCAATTTGTTTGGTAATAAGAAGAGCAGACATTTCATATTCTGGTCAATGATTTCACAGTATATGATTAGTTACTACCCCTAATTGATCTGTTAGAATCATTTATATTGTTGTTGAAAATTTATGTTGACACTTTGGGCTCGATTTATCAAGCCGTTCTCCTTCCTTCTACTGCAGATTGTCACAAGAGATTGATGGAATATATACCTAGCGCCTGTGTAATCCTATATGCTCCGGCTGTCTTGACCTCTAGCTGTCAATAAGGAGCTCTAAGAATATATGGATGTAGCCTGAGCGCCTCAACTAGAAGTGGGCTAGGATGTGAATAGGTAGTACACGTGTATTTTTTAATGACAATAAATGTTGACAGTTAAAACAATTAAAACAATAATTAAAACAAAAGTTTAAAACAATAAATAATATGCAATATGCAAAGGTACCTATGTGGAATATTTTTCAAGTCTAAGTCTGAGTCTTGAAAAAGGCCTGTGAGAGGCCGAAACGCGTTGACCAAGCATCTGGTAAGCCTTATTTCTTCATCTATATCTACTTTGAGCATACTACACTATACTGATTATCTTTCACAGATAAATCCAGCTAGGAGCAGAACATCCACTAAAATCTCTGGATTTCCACCTGTGGTCGCAGCACTAACCCTGCAACACCCAGCTGCAATAATCTCGCAACACCCAACTGAACCTTGAGAATAAATTTTCATTCACTAACTTTCATCACTTAGACTTATATTGCACCTACGAATGTATTTATCCTAACTTAAACACATTTTTCATCTTTTTTTCATCAATGGCATCTTTTGGCAATTTCTGCTAAATAAAAAAAATAAAAAAATAATTCACATTTTTTTCACATTTTTACATTTTTGTATTTGTGTCCTTTGTTGAAGTATTATCCTTTTTTTTCTTTTTCTTTTTTTGTTTCACTATTTTTCAATATTTTTTGAGCTTTCAGTCACATCCCCTTTTTTCTCCTACACCATCACTAATGAGGGATCATCTATAACATAACTATATTGGACTCTACCTAAGTATACGCTTGGAAATCATATTTTTACTGAACCTGGGATTACAAATTACACTCAACTGATAGGAACAATTTGTGACTTCTCACTACACCACGGCCAAGACCCCGCTGGGCGCTTAGTGCCCCATTTGTGTACCAAGGTGGTGTAGTACTGCTTTAGTGGTACTTTCTTTAGTGGTACTTTTTCCATATATACTGTATATGTATATATAGCTTTTATTCGCATATTATTATCAAGATTGTCTACTGTCACATCTTACCAGTCTTTTTGTATGTTGATAAACATGGATCCATGTTAATGTACTATTTGAATATTCCACATAGATACCTTTGCATATTGCATATTATTTATTGTTTTAAACTTTTGTTTTAATTATTGTTTTAATTGTTTTAACTGTCAACATTTATTGTCATTAATAAATACACGTATACTACCTATTCACATCCTAGCCCACTTCTAGTTGAGGCGCTCCGGCTACATACATAGATTGTCACAAGAGAACCTGCAGTCCCAATTTATCAAGCAGCGGTCTGATGATTTTTAATCTCCCTGATCTCGTCCAACTGGGAGATTGACTGCTCCTGCCCGTGCTTGATTAGCTGTGCACGGACGAGATTGCACAGCTAACGCAAAATAGCGCTTGTGTGCAATTTTAACTTCCGGCATCAGATTGCTGCCTGTCAGAGGAGAGCTGGGGCGGACAAGGGCGAATATGTACGCCCCTGTACGCCCTTGATTGATAAATTGAGCCCTTTGTTGTACTCCATGTTATAAGTACGAATAAAGGGGAAAAGCAATATAAGATAATGACTTTTAAGAGAGCTGCAGGCACAGGAGGAAAAACAGTGCCTGGTAAGTAATAACTAGTCTGTTGTAGTTGTGTCCAGCAGTTTAATGTTCCTGAGTGTGAAAGGTTAAACTAAAGCAGTTTATTTACCATATATTGTATGTGGACACCATCTGACCATCGCACCTATATGAGATTGTTGAACATCCTATTTGATAACCATGGGCATTAAAGGGACACTAAACCCAATTTCTTTCTTTAATGATTCAGATAGAACATGCAATATTAAGCAACTTTGTATTTTACTCCTAATATCCATTTTTCTTTGTTCTCTTGCTATCTTTATTTAAGCAGAAATTTAAAGCTTAAAGGGACACTCAAGTCAAAATTAAATTTTCATGAGTCAGATAGAGCTTGCAATTTTAAACAACTTTAAAATTTACAAAATGTGCAGTCTTTTTTTTAATTAAACTTTTTGAGTCACCAGCTCCTACTGAGCATGTGCAAGAATTTACAGAATAAATGTATATGCATTTGTGATTGGCTGATGGCTTTCACATAGTATGGGTATGCATTTGTGATTGGCTGATGGCTGTCACATGGTACAGTAGACATAACTTTTAAAATTGTCAGAAAAAAAAAACCTACTACTCATTTGAAGTTCAGACTATAACATAGTTATATTGCATTGTCTTGTTATCTCGCATTTGTTGACTATGCAACGCTACTGTGTTTACTGGTTCTTTAAGAGCCGTCCCATTTTTGGTTCAGAATCTGGGTTATGCTTACTTATTGGTTTCCTAAATGTAGCCACCAATAAGCAAGCGCTATCCAGGGTGCTAAGCCTTAAATGGGCTGGCTCCTAAGCTTTAAATTACTGCTTTTTAAATAAAGATAGCAAGAGAAAGAAGACAAATTGATAGTAGGAGTAAATTAGAAAGTTGCTTAAAGTTGCATGCTCTATCTGAATCGTGAAAGAAAAAAATTTGGTTTAGTAAAATTTGGTTTTAATATTGTGTTGGACCACATTGACACTATAACAGCAGCCACTCTTCTGGGAATGCTTTCCATTAGATTTTGGAGTGTGTCTGTGGGACTATGCGCCCATTCAGCCAACCGAGCATTTGTGAGGTCAGGCACTGATGTTGGTCGAAAAGGGCTGATGCCAATTCAGCGTTTCAATTCATCCCAAAGGATTTTAATGGGTTTGAGGTCACGGCTCTGTGCACCAAACTCATAAAACCATGTCTTCATGGACCTCTCTTTGTGCAGAAGAGCACAGTCAGCACAGTCAAGCTAGAACAAGAAAGGGACTTCCCTAAATTTTTACCACAAAGTTGGAAGCACCCACGTTTGTACACTGTCTCCATTAGCATTAGGATCTCCCTTCACTGGAACTAATGCGCTTAGTCCAAACTTTGAAAAACAACCCCAGACCAACCCCAGACCATTATCCCTCCTCCACCAAACTTTACAGTAGACACTAGGGAGGCACTATGGAGGTAGGTAGTGTTCTCCTGGCATCTGAAACAACCAGATTCTTCCATCAGACTTTTAGATAGTGAAGTGTGATTCATCACACACACCAGATAATTAATTTCCACCGCTCCAGAGTCCAGTGGCCTGGTGCTTTACACCATTTCAGCCGCTTGGCATTGCACATATTAATGTGAGGCTTGTGTACAGCTGCTCGACCATGGGAACCTATTTCATGAAGCTCCCGGTTTACAGTTCTTCTTCTGATGCTGCATCCAGAGGCAGTTTGGAACTCTGTAGTGACTAATGCAGCTGATGATAGGTGATTTTTACACCCGACATGCTACAGCACTTGGCAGCTCTGCTCTGTGAGTTTAAATGGTATAGCACTCCTCCATGACAGGGCCGTTGTTGTTACTTGATGCTTCCACTACACAATAATAGCACATGACCGGAAAAGATCTAGTAGATCTAATCACTGACTTGTGACAAAGGTGGCATCCTATGACAGTACCATGTTTAAATTCCCTGAGCTCTTCAGTATGACCTGTTGTACTGCCAATGTTTCTCTATTGAGATTTCTGGCTATGTGCTGGATTTTGTGCACCTGTTAGCAATGGGTGTGGCTGAAACACTGTCCTGAACTCAATAATTAGTAGGAATCTCCACATACTTTTGGCCGTATCTCTAGGGACAATTTTCTTACTAGCTGATACAGACACCATCCCACAAGTACTTTTTTCAGCACAGGAATATTAATTAAACAAAAATAAAAAAATACTTGAATGTCCCTTTAATTCATGATAATACTGAGAGAGCGCAGTACCAGAGAACATACTAAAATATCACAGTCTATAGTGAATCATGTCCGCTTAAAAAATAGCTAAATACAGACAGCATATGCTTTCCGCATTTATCATTGCACAAGCATTTCTGGTGAAATTCTTGTGCAATGTCACTGGTGGCCAAACGGCCGCTAGCAGGGGCTATCAATAATCCAGATCGGGATGATTTCAATCCACCACCTAAAAGATGGCGGACAGGTTAAGGAGCAGAGGTCTTACAACTGCTGCTTCTTAATCTGTTTCAGGCGAGCGATGGACCTCAGAAGCGGCGCCCACTGCTTAATAAATTGAGCCCTAAGGGTGAACCTAAATGTGCAGTAATATGTCATCATGTTCTCTTAATTTGTATGTTTACCTTATGCTACAACACCCAGTTAGTTCTACCCTGACTATACATTCAGCTCCTTGTTACAGTTATAAAGTCCCCATGCATCAAGCATCCTGTTGTCTACATCACAGTGATTATTGTTATCATGCATTTCCTATAACCTAAAGATCCTGTAATATCCTATTGCCTTTTAGCATTTACCCATGGTACCTGCTCTCTTTTATCTTTTTATCACTTCCCTATATCTGCTAACGTTCTGCTAATGTCTACTTTACCTTATAATATTGTCTCTCTGAAACAGAATCCTTCTACCTGTTTCAGTCATGTTAGATACTCACTATACAGATCCCATCGATTTGTTATACTCATTACATTACATTCATTACACCCTATCACCTTGTTATATCCTTATGGCTTCACTACAATAGTCAATGCAATATGCACATCATCTGTATTTTTTATATGCTTTAAAGGGACATAATACTCATATGCTAAATCACTTGAAACTGATGCAGTATAACTGTAAAAAGCTGACAGGAAAATATCACCTGAGCATCTCTATGTAAAAAAGGAAGATATTTTACCTCACAATCTCCTCAGCTCAGCAGAGTAAGTTCTGTGTAAAAAGTTAAAATTCAGCTGCTCCCAGCTGCAGGTAAAAAAAAATAAAAAATGAAGAAATGAACAGCAGCCAATCAGCATCAGCAGTGCTGAGGTCATGAACTCTTACTGTGATCTTATGAGATTTGACTTAACTACAGGGCTGGATTGGGCAGCCGGGATACCGGGAAAAATCCCGGTAGGCCGCCGGCCGGCAGCTCAGCTGGGCTGGCTGCTGCTGTGTATAAATTATTCTTTTGCAATTGCAGCTTTGCTCGCTAAGTTTGCGATATTGCGGCCACCGACAGCAGGTAATCAGTCCCTGCTGTTACACTGACTTCCCCACTAAGACTGCAGCACACTGTGTAGTAAAATTGTTATTAAACAAAACTTATGTTATTAACCCCCTCTCCACTGCCTCCGCCGCAACCGCAAGTTAATTAACCTAACCGGCCGCCGGTGCTAACCCACCTTACCGATATAAGCTTAGCCAGCCCTCTTCATTTCACTCAGACAGTGACTGAGCCTGTCTGTTTCTCACACAGTCACAGGCTCAGTCTGTCTGTCTGTCACAGCAGTGTGTGTCACTCACTTAGGGCCAGGGCCTGGGCCACACTGGCTGGGCTGCCAGGGAGGAGGACTCAGGATTCAGGAATCCTCATATGCAGGCCGGGTCTGGTGGGGTGGGCTGGGCGGCGGCTTGTGATGTCACGACAAGTCAGTGTTCTCACCATGTGACATAGTGAAGGGAGCCTCAGCCTGGGAGTGGATGCGTTGCAGCGTCAGTGAGCACTGAGCTCAAGCAGGCCATGTGGGGTCACGTGTGACACTGGAGTGGACAGTCAGTGGGAGCAGCAGGTGCCAGCGGGTACACTGAACTCAAGAGAGGGCGGGAGTCCTGTGCACATGGCAGAAGGTGACAGACACAAATTTCAGGGAGGTACATTTTAACCCACTGGCTGCCAGAGCTTGTTAAAGCTGTTTTTGACATTATATTTATCTGTGTTATCAGTTCTAAGGCAGCTATTGTGCAATGGTGACAAAATTACAGGCCACAATTACTTTTTTGGCAGTTACTTACTCCTCAATTGCATGTTGCTGGCTGTAGTGTTACTTTACTGTCTAATGTGTGGTTGTAACTCACTATATATATATTATATATTTAAATTATATTATATATATATATAAAAAATATATATTATATATAAAATATATAATTATAGATATATATATTATATATATATAAAAAATATATATATATATTATATATATATATATATATATATATATATATATATATATATATATATATATATATTTATATAAGGGAAAAACAGGGGGCGTGGCTGGGCTGGAGGAGGCGTGACTAGACTGGAGGGGGCGGGGCAGGACTGGGCCAGTCTATACAAATTTCCAGGGCCGGTCTGATTTCCCAGTCCGGCCCTGCTTAACTATCATGAGATTTCATAGTAAGCTTCCTTTACCTGATTGGTGAAATAAAATGAGAGTTCACGAGGCTCATCCTTTCAGCTGTCCCAGGACAGACACACTAAAATGCTGCTTAGAAATCCTTTACAATGGGAGGTGGCTACTGATGAACTTTTGAGGTAAAATATCTTTCTTTTTTACATAGAGTTGTTCAGGAGATATTTTCTAGTCAGCTTTTTACAGCTATGCTGCATCACTTTCAAGTGTTTAAACATTTGGGTATTATGGCCCTTTAAGTTACTTGTGTATAGGGTTGCAGTTGCCCTTCACCAAAATATTAGGTATCTTGTAGACCTGTGATTAGACAAAAGTGATAGGTGAGTGACACCATGGCCCCTCCCCAGAGCTCTTCATTAGGCCCTACCCAGTTTTTATTCTCTTGGCTGCCAGTAAAACACAAACTACAGTGATTCAACCCCTCCCATGTACTTGACTGCCATTAGCACACACGGAGCAGTGTTTTTTTTAATACTAAAGGTTGCTTGCCAGTAAAAAACAGAGCAGCGATTTTACCCCAATGACAACAAGTAATACAATGAGAGCAGTAATGATGCTCATTTACTGTACCTACATATTTGAAATGCACGAAGGAATAGGAGGCCTTTAAAATAATGCTACCACTCAGGGAACATTAATACATTCAACAACTTTCTGTAAATCTGTGAATTCTATTTCTCATTTAAAGGTACAGTAAAGTCAAAATTAAACCTTCATGGATCAAATTGGGCATGCAATTTTCAACAACTTTCCAATTTACTTTTATCATCACATTTGCTTTGTACTCTTGGTATTTTTTGTTGAAGGGCTAAAATTAGGCAGGCTCATAGGCTTATTTCTAAACCCTTGAAGGCTGCGGTTATCTCAGTGCATTGTATTCGCTTTTTGCAGCTAGACAGTGCAAGTTTATGTGTGCTATATAATTGCGATCACTCCCATGGAGTTATTTATGAGTCAGCACTAATTGGCTGAAATGCAAGTTTGTACAAAGCACTGAGATAAGGTGGAAGTCTGAAGAGGCTTAGATACAAGGTAATCACAGAGGTAAAAAGTATATTAATGTAACAGTGCAGGTTATGCAAAGCTGGGGAATGTGTGAAAAAGGGATTATTTTTTTAAACAATATACATTTTCAAGAAGACTGTCCCTTTAAGACACAGTGGGAGTAAAGCCAAAATTATTCACAAAATAAGAGTACAATATCTGAAATGAAGATTTTACATGTAAAAAATAAGGGAGAAAAATGTTCTCAGAGCAGATAAATAAGGGAGCCTGGGAGAAAAAAAAAAAAAGTTGGGCAATTAAGGTAGATCCCTGGATATAAGGGACAGTTGGGAACCCTAATTGTGACCCACAACAGACCACTCAGCAGCAGTATGGTCTGTTATTCACCCGGGGTTCGGACTCATCTTCTCACTCTCTGCTCTAACTGTATTATGCAGATATTGGGAAATTGTAGAATCTGATCAGAGTCCAGAGATCACAGAATTTAGCAGTCGGTGCAGCTGGCAGGAGTTCAAAGCATTAAGACCTTCAGATAGATCGTTCTGCACTCATTAACACTTTTATGTCTGCTTAACAAGCAACAAGAGAATCAATTCAACTGAATCAATGGTATTCATTGGAATTCCCAATAACTAAAAAGTTGGCTAAGCGTAGCATGACAATACTGTTTTGAATGTTTTTTCCCTTTAAGGGAAGCATTTAAAAATATTAGACATGTGCGTTTCGTTTTGGCAGAATTCGTTTTTCGGCCGAATTTTGGAAGATTCTAAGATTCGGATGCATCCGAATTTCTGAATCGGCACATCCCGAAAAATTGCATTGCAGACACTAACTAAACCTATTAACCCCGAAACTGCCGTTGCGAAACATTGCTGACATGAACTAAACCTATTAACCCTAAACCGCACCTCCCCACATCGCCAACACTACCTAAACCTATTAAACCCTAAACCACACCCCCCTACATCGCCAACACTAACTAAACATATTAAACCCTAAACCGCAGTTCCCCTAAATTGCTGACACTAACTAAATCACTAAATAAAGCTATTAACCCCTAAACCACCATTCCGAAACATTGCTGACTCTAAACCTATTAACCCCAAAACCGCCATTCCAAAACATTGCCGACATGAACTAAACCTATTAACCCCTAAACCGCCGTTTCCAAACTTCGCCAACACTAGCTAAATCTTTAAATAAAGTATTAACCCCTAAAGCGCCATTCCCCGACATGGCCAACACTACCTTAACCTATTAACCCCTAAACCACCGGCCCCCACATCGCAACAACATAAATTAAATTATATTAACCCTTAAACCTAACCCTAAACCTAACACCCCCTAACTTTAACATAATTAAAAAAGACCTAAATTAAAGTTACAATTATTAACTAAATAATACCTATTTAAAACTAAATACAAACTTACCTGTGAAATACAAATAAAACCTAAGCTAGCTACAATATAACTAATAGTTATATTGTAGCTAGCTTAGGTTTTTATTTCACAGGTAAGTTTGTATTTATTTTAACTAGGTAGACTAGTTAGTAAATAGTTATTAACTATTTTTTACTAACTACCTAGTTAAAATAAATACAAACTTACTTGTGAAATAAAAGTAAAACCTAAGCTGCCTTACACTAAAACCTACAAAAAATAAAAAACACTACAATTATAAAAAAATAAAAAAAAACTACCATTACAAAAAATAACAAACAAACGGCTAGATTACGAGTTTTGCGGTATTAGTGAAAAAGCAGCGTTAAGGCTCTTTTTTCACTACGACTGGTATTACGAGTTTTGCAGGTTTAGCTGTACCGCATACTTTTTTGGCCGTAACGCAACGTAACTACCGCAGCTTTCAAAAAGTTATTTTTCATAGCGCCGGTACTACGAGTTTGCCTGGGAGGCCAAAAAGTGAGCGGTACAGCCAATACTGTCAAGATCCATACCGTAAACTGAAAGTCAGTAGTTATGGGTTTTACGCTACAAAGCTGTAACATAAAACTCATAACTAAAGTGCTAAAAAGTACACTAACACCCATAAACTACCTATTAACCCCTAAACCGAGGCCCTCCCACATTGCAAACACTAAAATAAAGTTATTAACTCCTAATCTGCCGCTCCCGACATCACCGCCACTATAATAAACATATAAACCCCTAAACTGCCGTACTCCCGCATCGATCAAACAATAAACAGCTCTTGAAACAGAAAGTATATAGCCACAGAGGGTCACATGGCCTAACATAAATATCCTTGCATAAATCTTAACCGCATTTTAATCCAAAATATTCTTTTCTACCAGAGCATAAAAAACTGTAGTATATACTGTTGGAATTTTCCAATATTAAAAAAATAATAAAATAAAAATAAAATAAAATAAATGAGAGAAAAAAACAAACAAAAAAAAAAACAAGGGCCCTCTCTCCCTCCCTCCTCCCTTTTTTTCTCTTTTTTTTTCTTTTTCCCTTCCCTTTCTTCTCTTTTTTTAATAAAGCATTCATCAGATCTTAAGCTGTTAGCTCATTTACCTCCTTATTGACTCCATCGCCTAGATTTAGAGTTCTGCGGCCAAAGGGGTGCGTTAGCTACGCTGGCTATTTTCTGGCCGCACCTTTTAAATACCGCTGGTATTTAGAGTTCACAGAATGGCTGCGTTAGGCTCCAAAAAAGGAGCGTATAGCATATTTACCGCAACTTCAACTCTCGATACCAGCGGTGCTTAAGGACGCGGCCAGCTTAAAAAAAGTGCTCGTGCACGATTCCCCCATAGAAAACAATGGGGCAGTTTGAGTTGAAAAAAAACCTAACACCTGCAAAAAAGCCGTGTTCAGCTCCTAACGCAGCCCCATTGTTTTCTATGTGGAAACACTTCCTACGTCTGCACCTAACACTCTAACATGTACCCCGAGTCTAAACACCCCTAACCTTACACTTATTAACCCCTAATCTGCCGCCCCCGCTATCGCTGACCCCTGCATATTATTTTTAACCCCTAATCTGCCGCTCCGTACACCCTAGCCACCTACATTATCCCTATGTACCCCTAATCTGCTGCCCTAACATCGCCGACCCCTATATTATATTTATTAACCCCTAATCTGCCGCCCCCAATGTCGCCTCCACCTAACTACACTTATTAACCCCTAATCTGCCGACCGGACCTGAGCGCTACTATAATAAATGTATTAACCCCTAATCCGCCTCACTCCCGCCTCAATAACCCTATAATAAATAGTATTAACCCCAAATCTGCCCTCCCTAACATTGCCGACACCTAACTTCAAGTATTAACCCCTAATCTGCCGACAGGAGCTCACCGCTACTCTAATAAATGTATTAACCCCTAAAGCTAAGTCTATCTTTAACCCTAACACCCCCCTAAATTAAATATAATTTAAATCTAACGAAATAAATTAACTCTTATTAAATAAATTATTCCTATTTAAAGCTAAATACTTACCTGTAAAATAAACCCTAATATAGCTACAATATAAATAATAATTATATTATAGCTATTTTAGGATTTATATTTATTTTACAGGTAACTTTGTATTTATTTTAACCAGGTACAATAGCTATTAAATAGTTAAGAACTATTTAATAGCTAAAATAGTTAAAATAATTACAAAATTACCTGTAAAATAAATCCTTACCTAAGTTACAATTAATCCTAACACTACACTATCAATAAATTAATTAAATAAAATATCTACAATTATCTACAATTAAACCTAACACTACACTATCAATAAATAAATTAAATAAACTACCTACAATTATCTACAATTAAACCTAACACTACACTATCAATAAATAAATTAAATACAATTCCTACAAATAAATACAATTAAATAAACTAACTAAAGTACAAAAAATAAGAAAGAACTAAGTTACAAAAAATAAAAAAATATTTACAAACATTAGAAAAAAATTACAACAATTTTAAACTAATTACACCTACTCTAAGCCCCCTAATAAAATAACAAAGACCCCCAAAATAAAAAAATGCCCTACCCTATTCTAAATTACAAAAGTTCAAAGCTCTTTTACCTTACCAGCCCTTAAAAGGACCTTTTGTGGGGCATGCCCCAAAGAATTCAGCTCTTTTGCCTGTAAAAAAAACCCATACAATACCCCCCCCAACATTACAACCCACCACCCACATACCCCTAATCTAACCCAAACCCCCCTTAAATAAACCTAACACTAAGCCCCTGAAGATCTTCCTACCTTATCTTCACCTCGCCGGGTATCACCGATCGGTCCTGGCTCCAAAATCTTCATCCAACCCAAGCGGGGGCTGGCGATCCATAATCCTGAAGCTGAAGAGGTCCAGAAGAGGTTCCAAAGTCTTCATCCTATCCGGGAAGAAGAGGCGATCCAGACCGGCAACCATCTTGATCCAAGCGGCATCTTCTATCTTCATCCGATGAGGAACGGCTCCATCGTGAAGACCTCCAGCGCGGATCAATCTTCTTTCTCCGACGTCCAACTGAAGAATGACGGTTCCTTTAAGGGCGTCATCCAGGATGGCGTCCCTCAAATTCCGATTGGCTGATAGGATTCTATCAGCCAATCGGAATTAAGGTAGGAAAATTCTGATTGGCTGATGGAATCAGCCAATCAGAATCAAGTTCAATCCGATTGGCTGATCCGATCAGCCAATCAGATTGAGCTCACATTCTATTGGCTGATCGGAACAGCCAATAGAATGCGAGCTCAATCTGATTTTCTGATTGGATCAGCCAATCGGATTGAACTTGATTCTGATTGGCTGATTCCATCAGCCAATCAGAATATTCCTACCTTAATTCCGATTGGCTGATAGAATCCTATCAGCCAATCGGAATTCGAGGGATGCTATCTTGGAAGACGTCATTTAAAGGAACCTTCATTCTTCAGTTGGACGTCGAACGAAGAGGATGGATCCGCGCCGGAGGTCTTCAAGATCAGCCGCTCGTCATCCGATGGAACAACATAGAAGATGCGGCTTGGATGAAGATGTTTGCCGGTCCAGATGTCCTCTTCTGCCCGGATAGGATGAAGATTTCTTCCCGAAGATGGACTTCTTCATTTGCCGCTTGGATCCAGACTTCAGCCGGAGGATGGACGTCACTCTTCAGCCCCTGCTTGGGCTTGGATGAAGATTTCGGAGGCTCTTCTGGACAGATCGGGACCCGGTGTGGTGAAGACAAGGTAGGGAGATCTTCAGGGGCTTAGTGTTTAGGTTAGGGGGGTTTGGGTTAGATTAGGGGTATGTGGGTGGTGGGTTGTAATGTTGGGGGGGGTATTGTATGTGGGGTTTTTTACAGGCAAAAGAGCTGAATTCTTTGGGGCATGCCCCGCAAAGGGCCCTGTTCAGGGCTGGTAAGGTAAAAGAGCTTAGAACTTTTTTAATTTAGAATAGGGTAGGGCATTTTTTTTATTTTGGGGGGCTTTGTTATTTTATTAGGGGGCTTAGAGTAGGTGCAATTAGTTTAAAATTGTTGTAATATTTTTCTAATGTTTGTAAATATTTTTTTATTTTTTGTAACTTAGTTCTTTTTTATTTTTTGTACTTTAGTTAGTTTATTTCATTGTATTTATTTGTAGATATTGTATTTAATTAATTTATTGATAGTGTAGTGTTAGGTTTAATTGTAGATAATTGTAGGTATTTTATTTAATTAATTTATTGATCGTGTAGTGTTAGGTTTAATTGTAACTTAGGTTAGGATTTATTTTACAGGTAATTTTGTAATTATTTTAACTATTTTAGCTATTAAATAGTTCTTAACTATTTAATAGCTATTGTACCTGGTTAAAATAAATACAAAGTTGCTTGTAAAATAAATATAAATCCTAAAATAGCTATAATATAATTATAATTTATATTGTAGCTATATTAGGGTTTATTTTACAGGTAAGTATTTAGCTTTAAATAGGAATAATTTATTTAATAAGAGTTAATTTATTTCGTTAGATTTAAATTATATTTAATTTAGGGGGGTGTCAATAAATAAATTAAATAAACTACCTACAATTATCTACAATTAAACCTAACACTACACTATCAATAAATAAATTAAATACAATTCCTACAAATAAATACAATTAAATAAACTAACTAAAGTACAAAAAATAAAAAAGAACTAAGTTACAAAAAATAAAAAAATATTTACAAACATTAGAAAAAAATTACAACAATTTTAAACTAATTACACCTACTCTAAGCCCCCTAATAAAATAACAAAGACCCCCAAAATAAAAAAATGCCCTACCCTATTCTAAATTACAAAAGTTCAAAGCTCTTTTACCTTACCAGCCCTTAAAAGGACCTTTTGTGGGGCATGCCCCAAAGAATTCAGCTCTTTTGCCTGTAAAAAAAAACCCATACAATACTCCCCCCCAACATACCCCTAATCTAACCCAAACCCCCCTTAAATAAACCTAACACTAAGCCCCTGAAGATCTTCCTACCTTATCTTCACCTCGCCGGGTATCACCGATCGGTCCTGGCTCCAAAATCTTCATCCAACCCAAGCGGGGGCTGGCGATCCATAATCCTGCAGCTGAAGAGGTCCAGAAGAGGCTCCAAAGTCTTCATCCTATCCGGGAAGAAGAGGCGATCCAGACCGGCAACCATCTTGATCCAAGCGGCATCTTCTATCTTCATCCGATGAGGAACGGCTCCATCGTGAAGACCTCCAGCGCGGATCAATCTTCTTTCTCCGACGTCCAACTGAAGAATGACGGTTCCTTTAAGGGCGTCATCCAGGATGGCGTCCCTCGATTTCCGATTGGCTGATAGGATTCTATCAGCCAATCGGAATTAAGGTAGGAAAATTCTGATTGGCTGATGGAATCAGCCAATCAGAATCAAGTTCAATCCGATTGGCTGATCCGATCAGCCAATCAGATTGAGCTCACATTCTATTGGCTGATCGGAACAGCTAATAGAATGCGAGCTCAATCTGATTTTCTGATTGGATCAGCCAATCGGATTGAACTTGATTCTGATTGGCTGATTCCATCAGCCAATCAGAATATTCCTACCTTAATTCCGATTGGCTGATAGAATCCTATCAGCCAATCGGAATTCGAGGGATGCTATCTTGGAAGACGTCATTTAAAGGAACCTTCATTCTTCAGTTGGATGTCGAACGAAGAGGATGGATCCGCGCCGGAGGTCTTCAAGATCAGCCGCTCGTCATCCGATGGAACAACATAGAAGATGCGGCTTGGATGAAGATGTTTGCCGGTCCAGATGTCCTCTTCTGCCCGGATAGGATGAAGATTTCTTCCCGAAGATGGACTTCTTCATTTGCCGCTTGGATCCAGACTTCAGCCGGAGGATGGACGTCACTCTTCAGCCCCTGCTTGGGCTTGGATGAAGATTTCGGAGGCTCTTCTGGACAGATCGGGACCCGGTGTGGTGAAGACAAGGTAGGGAGATCTTCAGGGGCTTAGTGTTTAGGTTAGGGGGGTTTGGGTTAGATTAGGGGTATGTGGGTGGTGGGTTGTAATGTTGGGGGGGGGTATTGTATGTGGGTTTTTTTACAGGCAAAAGAGCTGAATTCTTTGGGGCATGCCCCGCAAAAGGGCCCTGTTCAGGGCTGGTAAGGTAAAAGAGCTTAGAACTTTTTTAATTTAGAATAGGGTAGGGCATTTTTTTTATTTTGGGGGGCTTTGTTATTTTATTAGGGGGCTTAGAGTAGGTGCAATTAGTTTAAAATTGTTGTAATATTTTTCTAATGTTTGTAAATATTTTTTTATTTTTTGTAACTTAGTTCTTTTTTATTTTTTGTACTTTAGTTAGTTTATTTCATTGTATTTATTTGTAGATATTGTATTTAATTAATTTATTGATAGTGTAGTGTTAGGTTTAATTGTAGATAATTGTAGGTATTTTATTTAATTAATTTATTGATCGTGTAATGTTAGGTTTAATTGTAACTTAGGTTAGGATTTATTTTACAGGTAATTTTGTAATTATTTTAACTATTTTAGCTATTAAATAGTTCTTAACTATTTAATAGCTATTGTACCTGGTTAAAATAAATACAAAGTTGCTTGTAAAATAAATATAAATCCTAAAATAGCTATAATATAATTATAATTTATATTGTAGCTATATTAGGGTTTATTTTACAGGTAAGTATTTAGCTTTAAATAGGAATAATTTATTTAATAAGAGTTAATTTATTTCGTTAGATTTAAATTATATTTAACTTAGGGGGGTGTTAGTGTTAGGGTTAGACTTAGCTTTAGGGGTTAATCCATTTATTACAGTAGCGGCGAGATTCGGTCGGCAGATTAGGGGTTAATAATTGAAGTTAGGTGTCGGCGATGTTAGGGAGGGAAGATTAGGGGTTAATACTATTTATTATAGGGTTATTGAGGCGGGAGTGAGGCGGATTAGGGGTTAATAACTTTATTATAGTAGCGGTGCGGTCCGCTCGGCAGATTAGGGGTTAATAAGTGTAGGCAGGTGGAGGAGACGTTGAGGGGGGCAGATTAGGGGTTAATAAATATAATATAGGGGTCGGCGGTGTTAGGGGCAGCAGATTAGGGGTACATAAGGATAACGTAGGTAGCGGCGCTTTGCGGTCGGCAGATTAGGGGTTAATTATTGTAGGTAGCTGGCGGCGACGTTGTGGGGGGCAGATTAGGGGTTAATAAATATAATATAGGGGTCGGCGGTGTTAGGGGCAGCAGATTAGGGGTACATAAGTATAACGTAGGTGGCGGTCGGCAGATTAGGGGTTAAACATTTTTTATCGAGTGGCGGCAATGTGGGGGGACCTCGGTTTAGGGGTACATAGGTAGTTTATGGGTGTTAGTGTACTTTAGAGCACAGTAGTTAAGAGCTTTATAAACCGGCGTTAGCCCAGAAAGCTCTTAACTACTGACTTTTTTCTGCGGCTGGAGTTTTGTCGTTAGAATTCTAACGCTCACTTCAGCCACGACTCTAAATACCGGCGTTAGAAAGATCCCATTGAAAAGATAGGATACGCAATTGAAGTAAGGGGATCTGCGGTATGGAAAAGTCGCGGCTGGAAAGTGAGCTTTAGACCCTTTAATGACTGGCTCCAAATACCAGAGGGTGGTAAAAACCAGCGTTAGGAGCCTCTAACTCTGGTTTTGACGGCTACCGCCCAACTCTAAATCTAGGCCCATGACTTTTAACCAAATACCCAATCTGGGGGGAAGATGTCTCTCAATGCTAAACATTGAAAAACTTCTGAGCTATGTAGATACCGTGTAAGCATATATTGGGTTGTTAAAGGAAATAAAAGGATAATTTAAGCCATTTTCATTTTTTTTTTTAAATATCCATCTCTTGCGGGGTTATTAAGTTAAACTGTTCAAAAATAATTTGAGTATGTATTGCTTTAATGAAGATAGGTAAAGAGGGAGCTTCTCTACTCTTCCATTCCTTTAAGATTAAATTACGTCCTACCATAATACAGGTATTAATCAGATTAGTTTCTTGCCTATTTGGCCTTATATATAAAAAGATTATATCCTTTGGGTGTATTGCAATTTGGGGATCTAAAAATTTGTTTAACCAAAAAGAAACTTTTTTCCAAAATTGATTTATTTTGGGGTAGGACCAGAAACAGTGTATTATATCTGCTTGGGGGTAATTGCATTTAGTGCATGATATAGTCTCATTTTGCTTCCACTTGGCTAACGCTATGTGTGATATACCTTTAAGGTATATCCCCGCCCAGGTACTTGTTCCTCCCTATTTATAGGAGTTCAGCGTACCCATTCCTTGCCTGAAAATTGAAGCACTTATGTGTGGAAGTTCCAGACCTCATAGTTATTCAACTACTCCAGACTTGGGATTATATTCTCTGCTAACTCTCTCTACCAAGTTTATTTTAGTTCACAACTGCACTAAGATACTTTGTATGCTAACGTAGTATCTTCTAGGATTCCTGTGACCTTTTCTCAGCTCCGTTTCTGTTTCCATCTACACTGTATCCAGGAGCCGCCGGATCTACTTCCCAGCGTTCCGGAAGTCGCACTCACACCGCAACCTCGGACCGGACCGGTCCTGCTGTTACCCACTCTCCGCATTAACGGAACTTTCTACAGACTTTCTGCTAAGGTAATCTCCAATCCAATTTGTTACTTACTCTTAGTTATTATTGTATCTAAGGACTGCCTGTTATACCAATTGTGGGAATTAACAACCAACCTAATATCAGTATGAAGATTTTTGCGATATGAATGGACTTGTAAATATTTTATGTGTGAGTGTGTGAAAACGGCTGAAGACTTAAAGTGACATTATACAAAGTTATCCCTATCCGATAGCAGCAAGTTAACTCTTAGGTAAATTCTGAAACCTGCTGCATACAAATTTATTCATAACCATTTGTTAAGCTTATGATTTGATCAACATACAAACATATTGATCATAATATGTAAAGCATCATTTAGAAACTGTCTCACTATTGTCCTATCAGGTATTGGTAAATATTCTTTATCTGATTAGACATATATAGAGCAACATACCCTATATAAAACACTATGATATATTCATGTCCTAGACAGGACATCACATAATTTTCAGGCCATAGTGTTATAGGGAAAGCTGTTATATATAGGCATAACATAAAATGGATCCTAACGAAATACAGAATCAGTTCAGCAATATCCAACAAAAACTGGATTATCTGGCCCGAGCATTAACTGAGGTTCAAGAAGAGAACTCAGCATTGAAAACTATAGTCAAAGACTAAGGGCTCCATGTACGAAGCAGCGAAAGCTGCTCCGGAGCCTTTGCGGGGCAGGTTCGCATATGCGAGCCTGCTTCCCGCAATGTAAGAAGCAGTGGTCATTAGACTGCTGCTTTCTACACCCTACGCCACCTCTTAGGTGGCGAAGCAAAATCACAGAGAGCACGCTCGCTCTCAGTGATTGACAGCCCCTTCAGTCACGTGATTGGTCGTGCGATTGAAGGGGCGGGCATTACACACTCCGATGAGTGTGTAATGATATATACGGGCAAGCGGATCAACAGATCCGCTGCCCGTGTGTAGCGAAGGCGGGCGGACAGCTTCGCGAGTTAAGAAGCTGTCCGCCCGCCATTTAGTACATGTCGCCCTATATGTCTGAAAAAAATACTGAGGTACCTGAGCCTCGCATTCAGTATCCTCAACCTTTCACTGGTAAAAGACAAGATTTCAGAGATTTCAGAAATGCTTGTAACTTACTTTTCACATTAAGACCACGCACATACCATTCAGACCGTATAAAGGTTTGCACAACAATTTCATTTTTACAAGGGGAACCCAGAACATGGGCAAACAGGTTTTATGAGAATAATAATCCAATACTGGATTCCTTACAGGATTTTTTTCAAGCCATGTCCAATCTCTACGAGGACACAGATACACAAATATTAGCAGACTCAAAACTACGTTCTCTTAAACAAGGAAAACGTACAGTGGAGGAGTACACCACTGATTTCCAGATGTGGGCGGTTGACTCACAATGGAATCAAATCAGCCTTAAAAATCAGTTTAGACTGGGGCTATCTGAAACATTGAAAGATGAACTATCCAGACAAGAACTGCCTGATAGTCTCCCAGCACTGATTAAACTAA
The DNA here is from genome assembly GCF_027579735.1 of Bombina bombina. NCBI lineage: Eukaryota > Metazoa > Chordata > Amphibia > Anura > Bombinatoridae > Bombina > Bombina bombina. The sequence continues at coordinate 1,047,748,654 of NC_069504.1, forward strand.
GCACAGCCATCGACAGAAGACTCAGAGAACGCCGAACAGAAAGGGCAACATATGATGTCATACCAAAACGTTCCTTCACTTATTCCTCCCCACCAGAGAAACCCACTACCAGTTCAACACCCATGGAAATTGGAGTTATTAAGGGCCCTCTAACTAATAAAGAGAAAGCAAGAAGAAGACTTTGCTTCTCTCTTTACAGTGGGATCAGGAAAATATCCAGTCCAGGGCTTTGATTGACTCAGGCGCGTCTGGGAATTATGTAGATTCCATATATATTGTAAATAATAAAATCCCTCTTGTGTGCAAGCAAAATACAGTCTACGTTAAGTCAATAGATGGTACTTTAATCAGAAAAGGTCCAATTTCACACCACACTATACCTTTACTGATCACAACTGACAAAGGTCACACCTAGTATATCAGTTTTGATGTGATCCCTATCGCTTTACATACTATCATATTGGTATACACATGGTTACAACGCCATAATCCTAAAATAGACTGGGAACACTCAGAACTCACACTTAACTCCAATTACTGTGAAAACACTTGTTATCCACATAGTGTCATTGCTTCTCTTGAAACTGGGATACCAGGGCTTTATCAGGATTTGCCAGAGGTTTTCGATATGAAGGAGGCAGAAAACCTGCCTCCACATAGAAAATTCGATTGCCCCATAGATATAATTCCGGGGTCACAAATACCCCATGGGAAGATCAATCCCCTTTCACAGGATGAGTTAACATATTTGAGGTCCTACTTGGATGATAATCTTAGAAAGGGATTTATATCCCACTCAACTTCCCCAGCTGCTGCAGGGATGTTTCTGGTCAAAAATAAAGATGGTACTTTAAGACCGATAATTGACTATAGGGCCTTAAATACCGTCACTGTAAAAAATAGGTATCCATTGCCGTTAATACCAGAATTAATAGAACGACTAAAAGGAGCTATCATTTATACGAAGTTGGATCTGAAGGGAGCGTATAACCTCATTAGGATAAAAGAAGGCGACGAGTGGAAGACCGCATTCAGGACCAGATACGGTCTCTACCAGTATAATGTCATGCCTTTTCGGATTAAGCAACGCCCCAGCAATGTTCCAACATTTTATTAATGAAATTTTTCATGATTTAATAGATATATGTGTCATTGTCTACCTAGACGATATATTAATCTACTCTAAGACACAACAGGAACACGAAAAGCATGTACGCTGGGTCTTAACAAGGTTGAAGGAGCATAAGCTCTATGCCAAAAAAGAGAAATGTCTCTTCCATGTGAACAAAATTAAGTTCCTCGGATATATAATAACACCAAATCGGATCCAAATGGATCCAGAAAAGATCTCTGCAGTAGTTCAATGGCCTGTTCCAAACTCTATACGTTCACTACAAAAATTCATAGGTTTCTCAAACTATTATCGAAAGTTCATCAGAAGTTTTTCTAACATTGTGAAACCGTTAACCCAACTCACCAGTAAAAAGCAAAAATATAAATGGACTGAACAAGCACAATCAGCTTTTGACATTCTAAAGGAACAGTTTATTAGTGCTCCTCTCTTACATATGCCAGACTCAAATCTGCAATACGTATTGGAAGTGGACGCATCCAGTTCAGGAATTGGAGCAGTACTGTCACAGCAGAACGAAGAAAAGACGGAAATACACCCAGTGGCTTTTTATTCAAGAAGGTTCACTCCAGCAGAAAATAACTATAGCATAGGAGATAAAGAGCTATTAGCCATAAAGACCTCCCTAGAACAGTGAAGACATCTATTAGAAGGAACTCGTGAACCATTTAAGGTATATACAGATCATAAAAATCTTGAATATTTAAAACAAAGTAAAACTTTAACAGCCAGACAAGTAAGATGGTCACTGTTCTTAGACAGGTTTAATTTCCTAATAACATATAGGCCTGGGCATTTAAATACCAAGGCTGATGCTCTCTCTAGGTTTTATGAACAGTCATATCAGGAGACATTGACTCCTATTATACCTTCCGAAAAATTCATTGGTATACTAACGCCTCTTGAAGAAGAGATTAAAAAAGCTTTAAAAAATTACATTACATATCCTAAAACGTGCACTAAAGATTCTAAGGCCTAGATTTGGAGTTTGGCGGTAGCCGTGAAAACCAGCGTTAGAGGCTCCTAACGCTGGTTTTAGGCTACCTCCGGTATTTGGAGTCAGTCAAAAAAGGGTCTAACGCTCACTTTTCAGCCGCGACTTTTCCATACCGCAGATCCCCTTACGTCAATTGCGTATCCTATCTTTTCAATGGGATTTTTCTAACTCCGGTATTTAGAGTCGTGTCTGAAGTGAGCGTTAGAATTCTAACGACAAAACTCCAGCCGCAGAAAAAAGTCAGTAGTTAAGAGCTTTCACCGCCGACCCCTATATTATATTTATTAACCCCTAACCTGCCCCCCACAACGTCGCAGCCAGCTACCTACAATAATTAACCCCTAATCTGCCGACCGCAAAGCGCCGCCACCTACATTATAGCTATGTACCCCTAATCTGCTGCCCCTAACACCGCCGACCCCTATATTATATTTATTAACCCCTAATCTGCCCCCCTCAACGTCGCCTCCACCTGCCTACACTTATTAACCCCTAATCTGCCGAGCGGACCGCACCGCTACTATAATAAAGTTATTAACCCCTAATCCGCCTCACTCCCGCCTCAATAACCCTATAATAAATAGTATTAACCCCTAATCTGCCCTCCCTAACATCGCCGACACCTAACTTCAATTATTAACCCCTAATCTTCCGACTGGAGCTCACCGCTATTCTAATAAATGACCCCTAAAGCTAAGTCTAACCCTAACACTAACACCCCCCTAAATTAAATATAATATTAATCTAACAAAATTAATTAACTCTTATTAAATAAATTATTCCTATTTAAAGCTAAATACTTACCTGTAAAATAAATCCTAATATAGCTACAATATAAATTATAATTATATTATAGCTATTTTAGGATTAATATTTATTTTACAGGTAACTTTGTATTTATTTTAACCAGGTACAATAGCTATTAAATAGTTAAGAACTATTTAATAGCTAAAATAGTTAATATAATTACAAATTTAACTGTAAAATAAATCCTAACCTAAGTTACAATTAAACCTAACACTACACTATCAATAAATTAATTAAATAAAATACCTATAATTATCTACAATTAAACCTAACACTACACTATCAATAATAAATTAAATACAATTCCTACAAATAAATACAATGAAATAAACTATCTAAAGTACAAAAAATAAAAAAGAACTAAGTTACAAAAAATAAAAAAATATTTACAAACATTATAAATATATATAAATATAACAATTTTAAACTAATTACACCTACTCTAAGCCCCCTAATAAAATAACAAAGCCCCCCAAAATAAAAAAAATGCCCTACCCTATTCTAAATTACTAAAGTTCAAAGCTCTTTTACCTTACCAGCCCTGAACAGGGCCCTTTGCGGGGCATGCCCCAAGAAGTTCAGCTCTTTTGCCTGTAAAAAAAAACATACAATACCCCCCCCAACATTACAACCCACCTCCCACATACCCCTAATCTAACCCAAACCCCCCTTAAATAAACCTAACACTAAGCCCCTGAAGATCTCCCTACCTTGAGTCATCTTCACCCAGCCGAGCCAAATTCTTCATCCAAGCGGAGCAAGAAGAGGTCTTCCATCCGATTGAAGTCTTCATCCAAGAGGCATCTTCTATCGTCATTCATCCAGAGCGGAGCGGCAGCATCCTGAAGACCTCCGCGGAACATCCATCCTGGCCGACGACTGAACGACGAATGACGGTTCCTTTAAATGACGTCATCCAAGATGGCGTCCCTCGAATTCCGATTGGCTGATAGGATTCTATCAGCCAATCGGAATTAAGGTAGGAATATTCTGATTGGCTGATGGAATCAGCCAATCAGAATCAAGTTCAATCCGATTGGAGGTCTTCAGGATGCTGCCGCTCCGCTCCGGATGGATGACGATAGAAGATGCCTCTTGGATGAAGACTTCAATCGGATGGAAGACCTCTTCTTGCTCCGCTTGGATGAAGAATTTGGCTCGACTGGGTGAAGACGACTCAAGGTAGGGAGATCTTCAGGGGCTTAGTGTTAGGTTTATTTAAGGGGGGTTTGGGTTAGATTAGGGGTATGTGGGTGGTGGGTTGTAATGTTGGGGGGTATTGTATGGTTTTTTTTACAGGCAAAAGAGCTGAACTTCTTGGGGCATGCCCCGCAAAGGGCCCTGTTCAGGGCTGGTAAGGTAAAAGAGCTTTGAACTTTAGTAATTTAGAATAGAGTAGGGCATTTTTTTATTTTGGGGGGCTTTGTTATTTTATTAGGGGGCTTAGAGTAGGTGTAATTAGTTTAAAATTGTTGTAATACATTTCTCCAACATAGGTGTGTCCGGTCCACGGCGTCATCCTTACTTGTGGGATATTCTCTTCCCCAACAGGAAATGGCAAAGAGCCCAGCAAAGCTGGTCACATGATCCCTCCTAGGCTCCGCCTACCCCAGTCATTCTCTTTGCCGTTGTACAGGCAGGGTCTTTGGTCTCGGGAAGAATCTCTTCTACCGATAAATATTCTGGAACTGAGAGCGATATTCAATGCTCTCAAGGCTTGGCCTCAGCTAGCGAGGGCCAAGTTCATACGGTTTCAATCAGACAACATGACAACTGTTGCGTACATCAACCATCAGGGGGGAACAAGGAGTTCCCTGGCGATGGAAGAAGTGACCAAAATCATTCTATGGGCGGAGTTTCACTCCTGCCACCTGTCTGCTATCCACATCCCAGGAGTGGAAAATTGGGAAGCGGATTTTCTGAGTCGTCAGACATTGCATCCGGGGGAGTGGGAACTCCATCCGGAAATCTTTGCCCAAGTCACTCAGCTGTGGGGCATTCCAGACATGGATCTGATGGCCTCTCGTCAGAACTTCAAAGTTCCTTGCTACGGGTCCAGATCCAGGGATCCCAAGGCGGCTCTAGTGGATGCACTAGTAGCACCTTGGACCTTCAAACTAGCTTATGTGTTCCCGCCGTTTCCTCTCATCCCCAGGCTGGTAGCCAGGATCAATCAGGAGAGGGCGTCGGTGATCTTGATAGCTCCTGCGTGGCCACGCAGGACTTGGTATGCAGATCTGGTGAATATGTCATCGGCTCCACCTTGGAAGCTACCTTTGAGACGAGACCTTCTTGTTCAGGGTCCGTTCGAACATCCGAATCCGGTTTCACTCCAGCTGACTGCTTGGAGATTGAACGCTTGATCTTATCGAAGCGAGGGTTCTCAGATCCTGTTATCGATACTCTTGTTCAGGCCAGAAAGCCTGTAACTAGAAAGATTTACCACAAAATTTGGAAAAAATATATCTGTTGGTGTGAATCTAAAGGATTCCCTTGGGACAAGGTTAAGATTCCTAGGATTCTATCCTTCCTTCAAGAAGGATTGGAAAAAGGTTTATCTGCAAGTTCCCTGAAGGGACAGATTTCTGCCTTGTCTGTGTTACTTCACAAAAAGCTGGCCGCTGTGCCAGATGTTCAAGCTTTTGTTCAGGCTCTGGTTAGAATTAAGCCTGTTTACAAACCTTTGACTCCTCCTTGGAGTCTCAATTTAGTTCTTTCAGTTCTTCAGGGGGTTCCGTTTGAACCCTTGCATTCCGTTGATATTAAGTTATTATCTTGGAAAGTTTTGTTTTTAGTTGCAATTTCTTCTGCTAGAAGAGTTTCAGAATTATCTGCTCTGCAGTGTTCTCCTCCTTATCTGGTGTTCCATGCAGATAAGGTGGTTTTACGTACTAAACCTGGTTTTCTTCCAAAAGTTGTTTCTAACAAAAACATTAACCAGGAGATTATCGTACCTTCTCTGTGTCCGAAACCAGTTTCGAAGAAGGAACGTTTGTTGCACAATTTGGATGTTGTTCGCGCTCTAAAATTCTATTTAGATGCTACAAAGGATTTTAGACAAACATCTTCCTTGTTTGTTGTTTATTCCGGTAAAAGGAGAGGTCAAAAAGCAACTTCTACCTCTCTCTCTTTTTGGATTAAAAGCATCATCAGATTGACTTACGAGACTGCCGGACGGCAGCCTCCCGAAAGAATCACAGCTCATTCCACTAGGGCTGTGGCTTCCACATGGGCCTTCAAGAACGAGGCTTCTGTTGATCAGATATGTAGGGCAGCGACTTGGTCTTCACTGCACACTTTTACCAAATTTTACAAGTTTGATACTTTTGCTTCTTCTGAGGCTATTTTTGGGAGAAAGGTTTTGCAAGCCGTGGTGCCTTCCATTTAGGTGACCTGATTTGCTCCCTCCCTTCATCCGTGTCCTAAAGCTTTGGTATTGGTTCCCACAAGTAAGGATGACGCCATGGACCGGACACACCTATGTTGGAGAAAACAGAATTTATGTTTACCTGATAAATTACTTTCTCCAACGGTGTGTCCGGTCCACGGCCCGCCCTGGTTTTTTTAATCAGGTCTGATAATTTATTTTCTTTAACTACAGTCACCACGGTACCATATGGTTTCTCCTATGCAAATATTCCTCCTTAACGTCGGTCGAATGACTGGGGTAGGCGGAGCCTAGGAGGGATCATGTGACCAGCTTTGCTGGGCTCTTTGCCATTTCCTGTTGGGGAAGAGAATATCCCACAAGTAAGGATGACGCCGTGGACCGGACACACCGTTGGAGAAAGTAATTTATCAGGTAAACATAAATTCTGTTTTCTAATGTTTGTAAATATTTTTTTATTTTTTGTAACTTAGTTCTTTTTTATTTTTTGTACTTTAGATAGTTTATTTCATTGTATTTATTTGTAGGAATTGTATTTAATTTATTTATTGATAGTGTAGTGTTAGGTTTAATTGTAACTTAGGTTAGGATTTATTTTACAGGTAAATTTGTAATTATTTTAACTATTTTAGCTATTAAATAGTTCTTAACTATTTAATAGCTATTGTACCTGGTTAAAATAAATACAAAGTTACCTGTAAAATAAATATTAATCCTAAAATAGCTATAATATAATTATAATTTATATTGTAGCTATATTAGGATTTATTTTACAGGTAAGTATTTAGCTTTAAATAGGAATAATTTATTTCATAAGAGTTAATTAATTTCGTTAGATTAAAATTATATTTAATTTAGGGGGGTGTTAGTGTTAGGGTTAGACTTAGCTTTAGGGGTTAATACATTTATTAGAATAGCGGTGAGCTCCAGTCGGCAGATTAGGGGTTAATAATTGAAGTTAGGTGTCGGCGATGTTAGGGAGGGCAGATTAGGGGTTAATACTATTTATTATAGGGTTATTGAGGCGGGAGTGAGGCGGATTAGGGGTTAATAACTTTATTATAGTAGCGGTGAGATCCGCTCGGCAGATTAGGGGTTAATAAGTGTAGGCAGGTGGAGGCGACGTTGTGGGGGGCAGATTAGGGGTTAATAAATATGATATAGGGGTCGGCGGTGTTAGGGGCAGCAGATTAGGGGTACATAGGGATAATGTAAGTAGCGGCGGTTTACCGAGCGGCAGATTAGGGGTTAAAAATAATATGCAGGGGTCAGCGATAGCGGGGGCGGCAGATTAGGGGTTAATAAGTGTAAGGTTAGGGGTGTTTAGACTCGGGGTACATGTTAGAGTGTTAGGTGCAGACGTAGGAAGTGTTTCCCCATAGCAAACAATGGGGCTGCGTTAGGAGCTGAACGCGGCTTTTTTGCAGGTGTTAGGTTTTTTTCAGCTCAAACAGCCCCATTGTTTCCTATGGGGATATCGTGCACAAGCACGTTTTTGAGGCTGGCGCGTCCGTAAGCAACTCTGGTATCGAGAGTTGCAGTTGCGTTAAATATGCTCTACGCTCCTTTTTTTGGAGCCTAACGCTGACATTCTATGGACTCTCAATACCAGAGTTATTTTAAAGGTGCGGCCAGAAAAAAGCCAGCGTTAGCTACGCGGGTCGTTACCAACAAAACTCTAAATCTAGCCGTAAGACAGGTCTTGTATACCACAAAGATCGGTTGTATATACCTATAACCTTAAGAAAACAAATTCTACATCACACACATGATGAACCATTGTCTGGTCATAGTGGCATACAAAAGACCATAGAAAAAACAAGAAGAAGTTTTTGGTGGCCCCAAATGGACCAGAGTATCTATGACTATATTACTTCCTGCCACACATGTGCAAGGAATAAGATAGACCACAAAGGGCCTATAGGTTTAATGTCTCCTCTGCCTGTTCCTGATAGGCCTTGGTCCATGATTTCAATGGACTTCATTGTTGAGCTACCCAATTCACAACATTACAACACAATACTTGTAGTGGTTGATCATTTAACTAAAGTAGGACATTTCATACCGTTAAAAGGTCTCCCATCAGCATACACTACTGCTAATGCTTTTCTTAATCATATAGTAAAACTTCATGGACTTCCAAATAATATAATCACAGACAGGGGTACACAATTTACCTCAGCATTTTGGAGGTCTTTGTGCAAAATATTGAAAATAAACCCCAGGTTTTCAACAGCTTTTCACCCCCAAACAAATGGATAGACCGAAAAATTAAATCAAACCTTAGAGCAATACCTACGTTGTTATATATCACATCAACAGGATGATTGGTTAGACTACCTCCCTATGGCGGAGTTTTGTTACAACAACTAGGTGTCCTCATCAACAAAGATGACACCTTTTTATATAACATATGGATATCATCCGACTACCATATCTTTATCTAAAACAGAGGTTAATTCACCAGGTGCCAAAGATTACTGCAGGAAAGGCTAACATTAGTTAAGACACATCTCTCAGAAGCAAAAGAATATCAGAAACATTACTACAACCGACATTATAGACCCAGTCCTGTATATAAGGTGGATGATACTGTTATCGACAAGGAACCTTAAATTACATGTACCTACCAACAAATTAGATAATCAATTCATAGGTCCTTTCGTAATCAAAAAATTAGTAAGCCCATCAACTGACTTTGGCACTCCCTACCTTCTACAAGTTTCACCCCACATTTCATGTGTCTCTGGTGAAACCCTATAAGTCTACAATCAACGATTCCCCCCAGACCTCATCTCCGATGCAGATAGATGACCAGGAGGAGTTTGAGGTTGAGCGTATTTTGGACTCTAGAATCCGGAGGCAGCATCTGGAGTATTTTCTGAAGTGGAAGGGTTTCGGACCCGAGGACTGTTCCTGGCATCGGCACACTGAGGTGCATGCTCCTCGACTGATTCGTTCTTTTCACCGTCTTTATCCCTTGAAATCCTCACTCAGTTCTTTGAGGGGGTCCCTTAACGGGGGGAGTATGTGATATACCTTTAAAGTATATCCCCGCCCAGGTACTTGTTCCTATTTATAGGAGGACCCATTCCTTGCCTGAAAATTGAAGCACTTATGTGTGGAAGTTCCGGACCTCATAGTTATTCAACTACTCCAGACTTGGGATTATATTCTCTGCTAACTCTCTCTACCAAGTTTATTTTAGTTCACAACTGCACTAAGATACTTTGTATGCTAACGTAGTATCTTCTAGGATTCCTGTGACCTTTTCTCAGCTCCGTTTCTGTTTCCATCTACACTGTATCCAGAAGCCGCCAGATCTACTTCCCAGCGTTCCGGAAGTCGCACTCACACCGCAACCTCGGACCGGACCGGTCCTGCTGTTACCATACCCACTCTCCGCATTAACGGAACTTTCTGCATACTTTCTGCTAAGGTAATCTCCAATCCAATTTGTTACTTACTCTTGGTTATTATTCTATCTAAGGACTGCCTGTTATACCAATTGTGGGAATTAACAACCAACCTAATATCAGTATGAAGATTGTTGCGATATGAATGGACTTGTAAATATTTCTCTTGTAAGGTGTATCCAGTCCACGGATCATCCATTAATTGTGGGATATTCTCATTCCCAACAGGAAGTTGCAAGAGGACACCCACAGCAGAGCTGTCTATATAGCTCCTCCCCTAACTGCCATATCCAGTCATTCTCTTGCAACTCTCAACAAACATAGAGGTAGTAAGAGAGAAGTGGTGAAATGTAGCTGTTATTTTGCTTCAATCAAAACTTTATTATTTTTAAATGGTACCGGAGTTGTACTATTTTGTTCCAGGCAGAAAAAAAGAAGAATCTGCCTGTGTTTTATATGATCTTAGCAGGTTGTAACTAAGATCCATTGCTGTTCTCACACATGACTGAAGAGAGAGATAACTTCAGTGGGGGAATGGCGTGCAGGTTATCCTGCTATGAGGTATGTGCAGTTACGATTTTTCTAGAAGATGTGAATGCTAGAAAATGCTGCTGATGCCAAATTTATGTAAGGTAAGCCTGAATACAGTGATTTAATAGCGACTGGTATCATGCTTACTTTTTGAGGTAATACTCTTGTATATTTACAATATAAAACGTTTGCTGGCATGTTTAACCGTTTTTATATATACTTTGGTGATAAAACTTTATTGGGGCCTAGTTTTTTCCACATGGCTGGCTTAAATTTGCCTAGAAACAGTTTCCTGAGGCTTTCCACTGTGTTACTATGAGTGGGAGGGGCCTAATTTAGCGCTTTTTTGCGCAGTAACTTTTACAGACTGAGACATCCAGCTTCCTCCAGGAGTCCCCTGAATGCTATAGGACAGCTCTAAAGGGCTCTTAGGCTTTCCAAAATCGTTTGTTGGGGAAGGTAGGCCCACAGCAAGGCTGTGGCAGTTTGGTGTGACTGTTAAAAAAAACGTCTATATCGTTTTTTTTATCCGTTTTTTGAACTAAGGGGTTAATCATCCATTTGCAAGTGGGTGCAATGCTCTGTTAGCTTATTATACACACTGTAAAAATTTCGTTTGATTTACTGCCTTTTTTCACTGTTTTTCAAATTCTGACAAAATTTGTTTCTCTTAAAGGCACAGTACCGTTTCTTATATTTGCTTGTTAACTTGATTTAAAGTGTTTTCCAAGCTTGCTAGTCTCATTGCTAGTCTGTACAAACATGTCTGACATAGAGGAAACTCCTTGTTCATTATGTTTAAAAGCCATGGTGGAACCCCCTCTTAGAATGTGTACCAAATGTACTGATTTCACTTTAAGCAATAAAGATCATATTCTGTCTTTAAAAATTTTATCACCAGAGGAATCTGACGAGGGGGAAGTTATGCCGACTAACTCTCCCCACGTGTCAGATCCTTTGACTCCCGCTCAAGGGACTCACACTCAAATGGCGCCAAGCACATCTAGGGCACCCATAGCGTTTACTTTACAAGACATGGCGGCAGTCATGGATAATACACTGTCAGCGGTATTAGCCAGACTACCTGAATTTAGAGGAAAGCGAGATAGCTCTGGACATAGACGAAATACAGAGCATACTGACGCTTTAAGAGCTATGTCTGATACTGCCTCACAATATGCAGAAGCTGAAGAAGGAGAGCTTCTTTCTGTGGGTGATGTTTCTGACTCAGGGAAGATGATGCAACCTGATTCTGATATCTCTACATTTAAATTTAAGCTTGAACACCTCCGCGTGTTACTCAGGGAGGTTTTAGCTGCTCTGAATGACTGTGATACAATTGCAGTGCCAGAGAAATTGTGTAGACTGGATAAATACTATGCAGTGCCGGTGTGCACTGATGTTTTTCCAATACCTAAAAGGTTTACAGAAATTATTACTAAGGAATGGGATAGACCAGGTGTGCCGTTCTCTCCCCCTCCTATTTTTAGAAAAATGTTTCCAATAGACGCCACCACACGGGACTTATGGCAGACAGTCCCTAAAGTGGAGGGAGCAGTTTCTACTCTAGCAAAGCGTACTACTATCCCTGTCGAGGACAGTTGTGCTTTCTTAGATCCAATGGATAAAAAGTTAGAAGGTTACCTTAAGAAAATGTTTATTCAACAAGGTTTTATCCTACAGCCACTTGCATGCATTGCTCCTGTCACTGCTGCTGCAGCGTTCTGGTTTGAGTCTCTGGAAGAGGCTTTACAGGTAGAGACTCCACTTGGATGACATACTTGACAAGCTTAGAGCACTTAAGCTAGCCAATTCTTTTGTTTCTGATGCCATTGTTCATTTGACTAAACTAACGGCTAAGAATTCTGGTTTTGCTATCCAGGCGCGCAGAGCGCTATGGCTCAAATCATGGTCAGCTGACGTTACTTCAAAGTCTAAGCTGCTTAACATTCCCTTCAAGGGGCAGACCCTATTCGGGCCTGGTTTGAAGGAGATTATTGCTGATATCACTGGAGGAAAAGGTCATGTCCTTCCTCAGGATAGGTCCAAGAGGGCCAAACAGTCTAATTTTCGTGCCTTTCGAAACTTCAAGGCAAGTGCGGCATCAACTTCCTCTAATGCAAAACAAGAGGGAACTTTTGCTCAGTCCAAGATGGTCTGGAGACCTAACCAGACCTGGAACAAGGGTAAGCAGGCCAAAAAGCCTGCTGCTGCCTCTAAGACAGCATGAAGGAACGGCCCCCTATCCGGTAATGGATCTAGTAGGGGGCAGACTTTCGCTCTTCGCCCAGGCGTGGGCAAGAGATGTCCAGGATCCCTGGACGTTGGAAAGTATATCCCAGGGATATCTTCTGGACTTCAAGGCTTCCCCCCCAAAAGGGAGATTTCACCTTTCACAATTATCTGCAAACCAGATAAAGAGAGAGGCATTCTTACACTGTGTACAAGACCTCCTAGTTACGGGAGTGATCCATCCAGTTCCAAAGGAGGAACAGGGACAGGGATTTTACCAAAAAAGAGGGAACCTTTAGACCAATTTTGGATCTAAAGATCTTAAACAAATTCCTCAGAGTTCCATCATTCAAGATGGAGACTATTCGTACCATCCTACCTATGATCCAGGAGGGTCAATACAGGACTACAGTGGATTTAAAGGATACTTATCTTCACATTCTGATACACAAAGATCATCATCGGTTTCTCAGGTTTGCCTTCCTAGACAGGCATTACCAGTTTGTAGCTCTTCCCTTTGGGTTAGCTACAGCCCCAAGAATTTTTACGAAGGTTCTGGGGTCGCTTCTGGCAGTCCTAAGGCCACGGGGCATAGCAGTGGCCCCTTATTTAGACGACATCCTGATTCAGGCATCAAATTTCCAAATTGCCAAGTCTCATACGGACATAGTGTTGGTATTTCTGAGGTCGCATGGGTGGAAGGTGAACGAAGAAAAGAGTTCTCTATCCCCCCTCACAAGAGTTTCCTTCCTAGGGACTCTGATAGATTCTGTAGAAATGAAAATTTACCTGACGGAGTCCAGGTTATCAAAACTTCTAAATTCCTGCCGTGTTCTTTATTCCATTCCTCGCCCTTCGGTGGCTCAGTGCATGGAAGTAATCGGCTTAATGGTAGCGGCAATGGACATAGTGCCGTTTGCACGCCTACATCTCAGACCGCTGCAACTCTGCATGCTCAGTCAGTGGAATGGGGATTACACATATTTGTCCCCTCTACTAAATCTGGATCAAGAGACCAGGGATTCTCTTCTCTGGTGGCTATCTCGGGTCCATCTGTCCAAAGGTATGACCTTTCGCAGGCCAGATTGGACAATTGTAACGACAGATGCCAGCCTTCTAGGTTGGGGTGCAGTCTGGAACTCCCTGAAGGCTCAGGGATCGTGGACTCAAGTAGGAGTTACTCCTTCCAATAAACATTCTGGAACTAAGAGCGATATTCAATGCTCTTCAGGCTTGGCCTCATCTAGCGACAATGAGGTTCATCAGATTTAAGTCAGACAACATCACAACTGTGGCTTACATCAACCATCAAGGGGGAACAAGGAGTTCCCTAGCGATGTTAGAAGTCTCAAAGATAATTCGCTGGGCAGAGATTCACTCTTGCCACCTATCAGCTATCCTTATCCCAGGTGTAGAGAACTGGGAGGCGGATTTTCTAAGTCGACAGACTTTTCATCCGGGGGAGTGGGAACTCCATCCGGAGGTGTTTGCACAATTGGTTCATTGTTGGGGCAAACCAGAACTGGATCTCATGGCGTCTCGCCAGAACGCCAAGCTTCCTTGTTACGGATCCAGGTCCAGGGACCCCAAGGCAACACTGATAGATGCTCTAGTAGCGCCTTGGTCCTTCAACCTGGCTTATGTGTTTCCACCGTTTCCTCTGCTCCCTCGTCTGATTGCCAAAATCAAGCAGGAGAGAGCATCAGTGATCTTGATAGCGCCTGCGTTACCATGCAGGACTTGGTATGCAGATCTGGTGGACATGTCATCTTTTCCACCATGGACTCTGCCGCTGAGACAGGACCTTCTATTTCCGGGTCCTTTCAACCATCCAAATCTAATTTCTCTGAGGCTGACTGCCTGGAGATTGAACGCTTGATTTTATCAAAGCGTGGTTTCTCCGAGTCAGTCATTGATACCTTAATTCAGGCACGAAAGCCTGTCACCAGGAGAATCTATCATAAGATATGGTGTAAATATCTTTATTGGTGTGAATCCAAGGGCTACTCATGGAGTAAGGTCAGGATTCCCAGGATATTATCTTTTCTCCAAGAAGGATTGGAGAAAGGATTGTCAGCTAGTTCCTTAAAGGGACAGATTTCTGCACTATCTATTCTTTTGCACAAGCGTCTGACGGATGTCCCAGACGTTCAGGCATTTTGTCAGGCTTTAGTTAGAATCAAGCCTGTGTTTAAACCTGTTGCTCCACCTTGGAGCTTAAATTTGGTTCTTACAGTTCTTCAGGGGGTTTCATTTGAACCTCTTCATTCCATAGATATCAAACTTTTATCTTGGAAAGTTCTTTTTTTGGTAGCTATTTCCTCGGCTCGTAGAGTTTCCGAGTTATCTGCCTTACAATGTGATTCTCCTTATCTGATCTTCCATGCAGATAAGGTAGTTCTGCGTACCAAACCTGGGTTTTTACCTAAGGTGGTATCTAATAAGAATATCAATCAAGAGATTGTTGTTCCGTCTTTGTGTTTTACTTACAAGCTACTAAAGATTTTTGTCAAACATCTGCTTTGTTTGTTGTCTACTCTGGAGAGAGGAGAGGTCAAAAGGCTTCGGCAACCTCTCTTTCTTTTTGGCTAAGAAGCATAATCCGCTTAGCCTATGAGACTGCTGGCCAGCAGCCTCCAGAAAGGATTACAGCTCATTCTACTAGAGCTATGGCTTCCACATGGGCCTTTAAAAATGAGGCTTCTGTTGAACAGATTTGCAAGGCGGCACCTTGGTCTTCGCTTCATACTTTTTCAAAATTCTACAAATTTGATACTTTTGCTTCTTCGGAGGCTATTTTTGGGAGAAAGGTTTTACAGGCAGTGGTACCTTCCATTTAAGTACCTGCCTTGTCCCTCCCTTCACCCGTGTACTTTAGCTTTGGTATTGGTATCCCACAAGTAATGGATGATCCGTGGACTGGATACACCTTACAAGAGAAAACATAATTTATGCTTACCTGATAAATTTATTTCTCTTGTGGTGTATCCAGTCCACGGCCCGCCCGTTCATTTTAAGGCAGGTATTTTTTAATTTTAAACTACAGTCACCACTGCACCCTATAGTTTCTCCTTTCTCTGTTTGTTTTCGGTCGAATGACTGGATATGGCAGTTAGGGGAGGAGCTATATAGACAGCTCTGCTGTGGGTGTCCTCTTGCAACTTCCTGTTGGGAATGAGAATATCCCACAAGTAATGGATGATCCATGGACTGGATACACCACAAGAGAAATAAATTTATCAGGTAAGCATAAATTATGTTTTTATGTGTGAGTGCGTGAAAACGGCTGAATACGTAAAGTGACATTATACAAAGTTAACTCTTAAGTAAATTCTGAGACCTGCTGTATACAAATTTATTCATAACCATTTGTTAAGCTTATGATTTCATCAACATACAAACATATTGATCATAATAAGTAAAGCATCATTTAGAAACTGTCTCACTATTGTACTATCAGGTATTGGTAAATATTCTTTATCTGATTAGACATAGATAGAGCAACATACTCTATATAAAACACTACAAAATATTCATGTCCTAGACAGGACATCACACTATGTGGGGTAATATAAGCATTATTTAGTAACTTAATATGCGATTCCTTCCATGTGTTAGAAATTGGTGCTTTTTTAATCCAGTTAATACTGTTTTTAAGTTTCCTCACCTCAAGATCAGAAAAGTAGTTCCTCCATTTAACTTGAAGTGCATCAAGAAAATATTTACCTTTTTTATTTAAACAGGTTTTATATAGAAAGGAAGAAGAGTGACATCCCTTTTGGTAGAGACCGATATAATCCCCTCGCTCTCCTAGACCCTTAAATCCTTGAATAATTTCTGCATTATCAAAAATAAAATGCCTAGTTTGTAAATAGGCAAAGAAGGAATTCCTAGAGATATTATATTCTCGAGAGATAGCTTCGAAAGTTTTAATCTGATTATTACTATTTAACATTTGATTTAAAAACACCAATCCCTTATGTTCCCAATCTCTAAAAGTCTGCGAATTTAAACCAGGTGTATAGTTTGGATTACCATTAATTGTAAGAAAGGGAGGAAATTTATAATTTATTCCTAGGGTAGTGCATAATATCTGCCATGCCATAATTGTGTTCCATATTATAACCCTATTCCGTATATTTCCTGGGAGCTGAATTTTTTTACAGAGCAACACTGCTTTAAGTGAAAAGGGAGATATTAAATTTTCTTCTAAGTCAGTATGCGTTAAATAATTTTCTTTAGTAAGCCAGTCTATTGCATATCTAGCTAAAATAACAATTTTATAGAATTTGATATCCAGAAAGGAAGCTCCACCAAAGTCTGTGAGTTGAGACAACTTCTTTATTGATAATATATGTCTACTCTTAGTCCATATAAAGGTAGCACATACTCTATAAAAGGAATCTATATCTTTCTTAGGTATGAATAGCGGTACATGTTGTATTATATATAGTAACTGAGGTAATAGAATCATTTTAATAAGCATTATTTTCCATGAGAAAGATATGGGAAATGATTGCCATCTGTATAATTTGGCTTGTGCCTTAGCAAAGAAGTTTGTAAAATTTAGTTTATACCAGTTATTTGGGTTCTTGTGAAATACAATTCCCAGATAACTTATTGCTTCTTCTTCCCTAAATGGATGGTGATAATAGCAATTGTTATGTTTATGTAGCCATATAATTTCTGTTTTGGATATATTAATTCTATACCCTGAAATAGAACTAAATTGATCAAATATCTGGAGATATAGTGGAATACTACTTTTTGTATCTTTAAGAAATAATAAAAGGTCATCCGCATATAGAGAAAGTATTAACTCCTTATTTCTTATTTTAATTCCCTTTAATTCTTGTCTAAAGAGTATGGCCAAAGGTTCTAGGGCAAGGTTAAATAAGAGAGGAGAGAGTGGACATCCTTGTCTTGTCCCTTATTTTAGGATTAGGTTTGCCGTGCGTGAGCCATTTACCCTTATAGATGAGACTGGGTGATTACACATTGCTTTAATTAAAAAAGTAAAATGACCTTAAAACCCGAAATTATAGAGTGAAGAATATAAGTGGTCCCATATTATGGAATCAAACGCTTTCTCTGCGTCAACACTTAAAATAGCAAAATCTTTAGCCCCAATTCCTCTCTTTTTGTACAAATCATTCAAAAATAGGTCCAACAGAAAACACTAGTTAAATATTATTAACCCCTAATCTGCTGCCCCTAATGTCGCTGCCACCTACCTACATTTATTAACCCCTAATCTGCTGCCCCTAACATCACCGCCACCTACCTACATTTATTAACGCCTAATCTGCCGTCCCTAACATTGCTGCCACCTACCTACATTTATTAACCCCTAATATTCCGCCCCCAAGGTTGCCGCCACCTACATTACACTTATTAACCCCTAATCTGCCGCCCCTGACACCGCCAACACCTAGATTACACTTATTAACCCCTAATCTGCCTTTCACAACGTCGCTGCCACTATACTAACGTTATTAAACCCTAACCCTAAGTCTAACCCTAACCCTAACACCCACTAACTTTAATGTAATTAAAATAAATCTAAATAAAACCTACTATGAATAACTAAATAATTCCTATTTAAAACTAAATACTTACCTGTAAAATAAACCCTAAGATAGCTACAATATAACTAATAGTTACATTGTATCTATCTTAGGTTTTATTTTTATTTCACAGTTAAGTTTGTATTTATTTTAACTAGGTAGACTAGTTAGTAAATAGTTATTAACTATTTACTAACTACCTAGCTAAAATAAATACAGTTACCTGTAAAATAAAACCTAACCTTACACTACAATTAAATAAATAAAATAAAATTAACTAAATTACAACCCCCCCACTAAATTAACAAAATAAAAAAGAAATAATCAAATATTTAAACTAACTACACCTAACCTAATAGCCCTATCAAAATAAAAAAGCCCCCCCCCCCCCAAATACCCCCCCCAGCCTAAACTAAACTGCCAATAGTCCTTAAAAGGGCCTTTTGCGGGGCATTGCCCCAAAGAAATCAGCTCTTTTACCTGTAAAAAATGCAAATACCCCCCAACAGTAAAACCCACCACCCACACAACCAAACCCCCCAAATAAAATCCTAACTAAAAAAAATAAGCTCCCCATTGCCCTGAAAAGGGCATTTATATGGGCATTGCCCTTAAAAGGGCATTTAGCACTTTTTCCGCCCAAACCCTAAGCTAAAAATAAAACCAACCCAATAAACCCTTAAAAAATCTAACAATAACCCCATAAAGATCCACTTACAGTTTTTGAAGACCCGACATCCATCTTCAGCGAAGCCGGGAGAAGTCTTCATCCAAGCGGCAAGAAGTCCTCAACGAAGTCGGGAGAGGTCTTCATCCAAGTGGCAAGAAGTCCTCAACGAAGCCGGGAGAAGTCTTCATCCAAGCGGCAAGAAGTGGTCCTCCAGACGGGCAGAAGATCTTCTATCTTCATCCATCTGGCGCGGAGCGGCTCCATCTTCAAGACATCCAGTATGGAGCATCCTCTTCTTTCAACGGCTCTTCTCGAATGAAGGTACCTTTAAGTGACGTCATCCAAGATGGCGTCCCTTGAATTCCGATTGGCTGATAGAATTCTATCAGCCAATCGGAATTAAAGGTGAAAAAATCCTATAGGCTGATGCAATCAGACAATAGGATTGAGCTTCAATCCTATTGGCTGATCCAATCAAGGGAAGCCATCTTGGATGACGTCACTTAAAGGAATCTTTATTCGAGAAGAGCCGTGGAAAGAAGAGAATGCCCCGCACTGGATGTCTTGAAGATGGAGCCGCTCCGTGCCGGATGGATGAAGATAGAAGATGCCGCCTGGATGAAGACTTCTGCCCGTTTGGAGGACCACTTCTTGCTGCTTGGATGAAGACTTCTCCCGACTTCGTTGAGGACTTCTTGCAGCTTGGATGAAGACTTCTCCCAGCTTCGTTGAGGATGGATGTCGGGTCTTCAAAAACTGTAAGTGGATCTTCGGGGGTTAGTGTTAATTTTTTTAAGGGTTTATTGGGTGGGTTTTATTTTTAGCTTAGAGTTTGGGCGGAAAAAAGAGCTAAATGCCCTTTTAAGGGCAATGTCCATACAAATGCCCTTTTCATGGCAATGGGGAGCTTAGGTTTTTTTTAGTTAGGATTTTATTTGGGGGGTATGGTTGTGTGGGTGGTGGGTTTTAGTGTTGGGGGTTGTTTGTATTTTTTTTTACAGGTAAAAGAGCTGATTTCTTTGGGGCAATGCCTCACAAAAGGCCCTTTTAGTTTAGTTTAGGCTAGGAGTTTTTTTATTTTGGGGGGGCTTTTTTATTTTGATAGGGCTATTAGATTAGGTGTAATTAGTTTAAATATTTGATGATTTCTTTTTTATTTTGTGTAATTTAGTGGGGCTTTTTTGTAATTTAGTTAATTGTATTTAATAAATGTAATTTATTTAATTGTAGTGTAAGGTTAGGTGTTAGTGTAACGCATGTTAGGTTTTATATTACAGGTAACTTACAGGTAATAGTTAATAACTATTTACTAACTAGTCTACCTAGTTAAAATAAATATACACTTAACTGTAAAATAAAAATAAAACTTAAGCTATATATAATGTAACTATTAGTTATATTGTAGCTAACTTAGGGTTTATTTTACAGGTAAGTATTTAGTTTTAAATAGGAATTATTTAGTTATTCATAGTAGGTTTTATTTAGATTTATTGTAATTACATTAAAGTTAGTGGGGGTTGGAGTTAGACTTAGGGTTAGGGGTTTGCCTACCCTGAGGTGCTCATGCTCTCACATTTGCTATTTGACCTATCTGTTTTTATTTGATTTTTTCAATAAATGCCAAGTTTTATATTTTGATATTGCTGAAAGCTCTTCTTTTGCTCTCTTTATTGGAACTATATATATTCAATCCCTGAAGAGTTTTACTTCTAGACAATTTTACTAGTGCTATCAGCCAATTGGAATTCCTTATAGAGCCATTATTATATCCCTTTTAACCACAGGACAAACCCGTAATGACTAGCAGCCATACTTGATTGCACAGCCTATTCTCCTGTTATTCTACTTAGTTAATACTCAAAGGCAATATCACTATACTAACAGGATCATATATAACATTAGCTCTTTTGTTTGTTTTTAATGTGTTAGACACTGGGTCCCTATTTTTAATCGTTATATTAAAAGTTATGTTTTATTTTCTTTGATCTCTATCAGTGCAGTCCTTTCTGTGGGTTCATTTTTCCCACAATTTGTATCCAGTTAGAATTACTGCGCAGCACCACTCCTCATTCAATATTTAATAGTAATGGCTTTAATTAATTTGAACCTTTAGAACCATTTAAAATTAAGGGAGATTGCCATTGTGGTGCCATTGTATATTTTGTGTACATATTAACTTTTCTTCTGATCTTCCGATATCTTCATGCGATTACCTGCCGCACACTGGATTTTAAATGCACTGCACCCCCTTATATAGGGGTACCCTTGAATTACTATTGGCTGATTTTCTAAACCAAATTCAAATCAGCTAATAGAAGGAAAGCTTTTTCTATTTGCTGATTTGAATTTGGTTTATTATTTTTTTTTATTATTATTATACTTTATTTATGAAGGGCAAACATATTCCGCAGCACTTTCCATGGGTACAATTCATTTAAATAAAACAATTATATAAAACTTGCAAGAGACAGAACAAAATTTACAAACACATACAAGAGGAATTGGGAGCCCTATTCCCATGGGAACTTACAATCTAGAAGGGTAGGAGGTTGAGAAACAAGAGGTGAGGACTGCAAAATTAAGAATGATGTTAATGCAGAGTTATATGAGGGAAATGTTAGGTAAGTGAAATTAATTTATTATTGAGTTGGGTGGTAGGCTTCTCTGAATAAAAAAAACTTCAGGGAGCATTTAAAGGAAGAAAGATTAGGGCAAAGCCTGACAGCATGAGGGAGAGTGTTCCAGAGGGTAGGTGCTGCACAACAGAAGTCCTGCAGTCTAGCATGGGAAGAGGTGATAGTCAATGATGCAAGGAGCAGGTCATTGTTGGATCTTAGTGAGCGGGCTGGAGTATACTTGTTTATTAGAGAGGATAGGTAGTGGGGAGTGCCGTTGGTGAGAGCTTTGTATGTAAGGGTGAGAATTTTGAATTCAAATCTGCTGTGAATGGGGAGTCAATGAAGGGACTCGCAGAGAGGTGCAGCAGATACAGAGCGACAGGAAAGGTGGATTAGCCTGGCAGAGGCATTTAGAATGGGTTAAAGGGGGGATAGGCGGGAAAGAGGAAGGCCAGTAAATAGATTATTGCAGTAGTCAAGTCGAGAAATAACAAGGGAGTGGATTATTTGCTTTGTGGTGTTAGTGCTCAGAAAAGGGCAAATCTTGGAAATATTGTGTAGGTGGTTGTGGCAGGATGTAAAAAGTGATTGGAAGTGAGGGACGAAGGATAGATTTGAGTCAAGTGTAACTCTGAGGCAGCGGACTTGGGGCGATGGGGAAATGGTGATGCCGTCGACAGAAATAGAGAAGTCAGAAGTTGGCGTAGAGCTTGAGGGGGGACTTAGAAGAAGCTCAGTCTTGGACATGTTAATCTTAAGGTGGTGCAAGGCCATCCAGGAAGAAATACCAGATAAGCAGTCGCTGACATGAGAAAGGACAGAGGGAGAGAGAGTAGGGGTGGAGAGGTAGGTCTGGGTGTCATCAGCATATAGGTGATATTTGAAGCCATAACTGTTGATAAGTTTACCCAGTGAAAATGTATAAATGGAGAAGATTAGGGACCCAGAACAGATCCTTGAGGTACTCCAACCAACAGAGGCATTGTAGAGGAGGAGTCACTGGCAAATTACACCGAAAAAGACCTGTGAGAAAGATAGGAGTGAATCCAAGAAAGAGCAGTGTCACAGAGGCCAAAAGAGCTAAGGGTCTGTAGGGGGAGGGTGTGGTCAACTGTGTCAAAATCAGCTGAGAGGTCAAGTAAGATGAGTATAGAGTAGTGGCCAATATTTTTAGCAAAGAGAAGATCATTAGTAACCTTAGTAAGGGCAGTCTCAGTTGAGTGTTTGGGGCGGAATCCAGATTGCAGGGGGTCAAGCAAGGAGTTGGTGAACACAAAGTGGGTTAGGCGATTGTAAACTAGTTTTCCAAGGAGTTTTGATGTTAGTGGAAGCAGTGATATGGGGCGGTAGCTTTCAGGAGAATTAGGGTCAAGGGAGGGTTTTTTTGAGTATGGGAGTGACTTTTCCATGTTTGAAAGAAGATGGGAATAAGCCGCTAGAGAGAGATAGGTTGAAGATGTGAGTAAGAGCAGAAGTAAGGGTGGAAGACAGGGAGGGTATTAGATGGGAAGGGATAGGGTCGAGCAGACAGGTAGTGAGCCATGAGGAAGAAAATAAGGAAGAGACTTCATTCTCAGTGGCTTGATGGAAGATGCAGAGGGTGGCAGAGGGAGTAACTGGGCCTGTTGTTGGAATATTGCAGGTTGGTGTTGGGATGTTGCTTTGGATAGTACGTGTTTTGTTTTAAAAGTAGTCTGCCAGGTCTTGAGCACTAAAGACAGACGGGGGGGGGGGGTGGAGCAGTTTAGGTAGAGGAGAGAGTTAAAGGTGGAGAGAGTATATATGAGAGAAGTTTGCTTGGCAGAAGTGTATGAATGAAGAATAAACTTATGGTGTATGAAATCAGGTTCAAAGTTAGTTTTCCTCCAGACACGCTCAGCAGTACGGGAGCATTTTTGCAAATAGCATGTTTGCTAAGAGTGCCAGGGGTGTAACTGGCAGCGTGATCTTTTGCGCAGTCAGGGAAGTGTGTCTAGTGCGGAGGAGAGAGTTTTGTTATAGTGGGCTGTAGCGAGATCAGTGCAGGTAATAGTGGAAGGGTGAGGGAAGAGATCTTGAATGATTTTTGAAAATTGGAGCAGATCCACAGAGTTTAGATTTCTACAAGTGCGGGGGCGGGATGGAGAAGTGGGTTTAGCTGTTGCATTAATATTATAGGTGACCAGGTGATGGTCTGAAATGGGAAAAGGGTGACAGGTGAGGTCAGATATAGAGCAGAGGTAGGAAAATACCAGGTCGATGGAGTGTCCATCACGGTGAGTAGGGAATAGGGTGGATTGTGAGACACCGAAGGAGGATGTGAGTGAACAAAGCTTAGAGGCAGCAGGGGCAGATGGGTTATCAATGGGAATGTTGAAGTCCCCAAGAATTAGGGTTGGTATATTTGTAGAGAGAATGTGAGGAAGCCAGATAGCAAAGTTGTCAAGGAATTGGTAGGTCGGTCCAGGAGGGCGATAGATGACTGCCGTTTTAAGGGAGAGGGGGGAGAACAGGTGAATACAGTGGACTTCAAAGGAGGAGAAGGAGAGAGATGGGATTGGAGGTAGGTACAGTGCAGGAGGGGGAGAGCAATTTTTATTTTAACATTGCATATACTGTAGATATATATATATATATATATATATATATATATATATATTTACATATATATTTTACAGTATAATAATTTTTAATAATTATTCATTTATGTGTAATGTTTCATTAACCCAATGTAAGATTAGTAATGCTTAATGTGAACTAACCCAATACCGAGTTAGACTTAAATCTACATTTCTATGTTCTTCACATAGAAAATAATGTAATTTTTAATCATTAAATATATATTTACATATTTATGTGATAATGTTAATGTAAAATAGATATATGTACCTATATGTCTATAGGAATAGATTTACAGGTATAGTTATATATAGGTATATATAAAAATATGTATTTACTATAAAAATGTCAATGTTCTGTATGTGAAGCACATTGAAATGGGAAAAATGCATAACTCATGTGGGGTTAGCATGCGAGTGATAAGTGTAAGGTTTATTTCTTCTGCTCTCTCCATTGACTTTTAAGGAGAGAATACATTAACGTGGTTAAGAAATTTGTTTAGTGTGTGCCGGGTTTTGTTCACACAAAAAACTTTTTACTATCAACTTGTAATACATGTGTAACCCAACATGTGCCAAAAAGCTAACTTCTAGCGAAGTTTACGCCCATAGTACTTTTATCAAATACCTACAGTCTTTGGCCCTTAAACCTGTTATTAAAAAAAAAATGCCAATCTAAATGGGTATTTATCCCCTTTAGTATTAATGTGTCTAAAGTACAGATCCATTTGGACTCACACTGTAGCAACATTTTGGCCCTAACACCTACATTACTAGATTTTGGCACATGATCTATAATATACCTAAGAGGTGAAACGTTATGTTTGGTTTGAGCAAAATTCCTCGCTACAGGCTCCTCTGAAGTGTCAGTGGACAAAGCTGTATGAATTGGAACACAGTGATTCGCCATTCTTATTCGTAGGATTTCCTACACATGCAATGCAATAAATATAGTATTTATTTGATCGTACATAATACTCTATGGTAATGTAGAATGTTCTGTTATTTCACGTTTGCAAGAAGAATTTACTCTGGGGGTCATCTGTAACACCCTTTCCTGTGGATAAATGCAGAATGGGTCTCATTAGCAAGTCCCTAGAGACCAACGCCTATGATATCCAACCCATGGGGGTTCCATAGCTTTAAAGAGAAGACTATGGTCACTAGTCAATATATGCCAGTTCTTATGTAATATATTTGAGAATATCAGGGATGTAATCCGTTGTAAATGTCAATCGATTCTCATTTTCCCTGATAGGCTCACTACTTTCTTTCTCTATAATCATCCTCAATGCCTCTTCTTGTGTCATATTACTTGACATTACAAATGGATCATGCAAAAAATGGTGTTTATATCGCCGTAACTGCATGATCTTCATCTCAGCGCTAGAGTTATTCCTAACCACCCTGTTAAATTGTGAGGCAGGTAGCGATTTCTTCCACACATGTAGATAACAACTAGACATGTGCAAGGGCAAAAAAATTAGGTTCAGGACAAATATTCATAAAAATTAGTTTTCTGAATTTTCGGGTGCCAAAAACTGAATATTTGTCGAACATTTACATTAATTTTCATTAAACAAATTTAAATGTTCCCTTTCTACAGGTGAAAAAGTTCACCCATAGCTTTGTATACTTAAATATAGCACGCTGGGAAGAAAATAATATGAAGCTTAGCATGCTTTAAACCTCCTATTAGCATGGACGTGTGCACTGTGAAGATGGGCTGGGAATAGTGTGGCGCCCCAGCGCAATTTAGATAAGTGTAGCGAATTTAAAATAAATACACATGCGTAATGACAACTTGACGCTTGTCTATTTGCAATACAAAGTGGTGTGTAATGCATTTTCACTCTTAAGTATCCTAATGTCTAAAAAGTCAATCATCTTGTGATGCCATGTTAGTTTGAATTGTAGTAATGGATTATCTTAATTTAATGACCGAACCCAAGTTTCCAAGTCTGTAGCTGAGCCATGCCAGATCAGAAATAGATCATCTGTATTCCACTTAAACACTTTGATCCAGGGATCCCTGAATAAATTAGTATCTGATCTTTCAAATTCCTCCATAAAGATGCTTACATACTATAAGGCCACATTTGATCCCATGGCTTTACCAGATATTTGTAGATAGCAATGATAGAGCTACAGTTCATTGAGAGAACTATGAATGCCAACATGTACTGTGACATACTGAAGCAGAGCATGATCCCCTCCCTTCGGAGACTGGGCCGCAGGGCAGTATTCCAACATGATAATGACCCCAAACACACCTCCAAGACGACCACTGCCTTGCTAAAGAAGCTTAGGGTAAAGGTGATGAACTGGCCAAGCATGTCTCCATACCTAAACCCTATTGAGCATCTGTGGGGCATCCTCAAATGGAAGGTGGGGGAGCACAAGGTCTCTAACATCCACCAGCTCCGAGATGTCGTCATGGAGTAGTGGAAGAGGACTCCAGTGCCCAAGAGGGTTAAGGCAGTGCTGGAAAATAATGGTGGCAACACAACATATTGACACTTTGTGCCCAGTTTGGACATTTCGACTTAGGGGTGTACTAACTTTTGTTGTCAACGGTTTAGACATTAATGGCTGTGTGTTAAGTAATTTTGAGGGGACAGCAAATTTACACTGTTATACAGGCTGTACACTCACTACTTTACATTGTAACAAAGTGTCACTACTTCAGTGTTGTCACATGAAAAGATATAATAAAATATTAACTAAAATGTGAGGGGTGTACTCACTTTTGTGAGATACTGTATATATATATATATATATATAACTGAAATGCTTGCTTTTCTTATATTATACATTTGTTTTGTTATGCATTTATTAAAGTTTTAACGCTTTTTTTCAGGTCTCCAAGTGCACCCTTTACAATACTTTCTTCATTATTCATTCTTCAATACCTTAAATTTCATATTTCATAAAGGGCATGCAAGACATTTTTCAATTTACTTCTTTTATCAAATTTACGTTTGGTATCCTTTGTTGAAAAGCACAGCTAGGTAGGCTCAGGAGCATCAATGCAGTACAGGAAGCTAATGAATGGTAGCTACACACATATTAAAGGATTTTATTTTTTTGCATCTTTATGCTCCTTTAATTTTTCAGCCTTTAAATTTGAAGACCTTGGTTTCCAGTGTGTAGAAGCACACAGTCTGTTACATAGGTTAATTGCTGTGATGCTATTTTATATGCACTGACTGTTTTCTTTATAAGTTGTTTCTCCCACCTCACTCATTGCTTTCTAATTACATTAAAGACTGGAATCTCCCTTAATGTCTGGAAATCCAATCTAATATAGAACATGATAAAGTAATGCTGTTAGGGCAAAATGCAAGTGTATTTATATGATACAGGAGAATATAAAAAAATGAATTTTACTGTGTGATATAGTGAAGAAATGTCACTATAGTGCAGGAGTGTGGATTAGTGATATGTCAGCATGCCAGTCTAACAATACAACTTTGATGTCAGAATGGTACAGTAATGTGATGTAATGTAAAGGTGTAGGGTTGTATTAATGTGATGTTTGAATACTGATCATTAAATAGAGATGTGACTGTAGAGAGAGGTGACTTGAATAGTAAAATGGTCTCATGATGCAGTAAATCATAGGGATAGTAAAGTCACAATATATATCTTAAAAGGACATAAAAAACACTAAATAAATGCTTAAGAATAATAAGAAGATGTATTTTTTTTAATTGTATTAGCTGTTAAAATATTGAAAATCTAAGTATAAAGTTCTAGTGTCAATAAAGCAATTGGCAGCACCATGTTGTAATTAAGATTTTTTCCCCCTCTGTTGAGGCTAATATGAGACAGTTATATATGGCTCACTGGAGTGTGCAGCCAATGGGATCCATTTATCAAGCAGCGGTTGTTGCTTCGGAGGCCCATCTTTCAGGATCAACTGAAACGAAAGTTAAGAAGCAGCGGTCCTAAGAAATATATATATATATCATCCCGATATGATACGGGGCTAGATTACGATTTCTGCGGCTCTTTGTGTGAGTCAGAAGTAGTACGGGTATTATGAGTTAAAAGTAATAACATTAGCTTGAGCGCAATCTAATTTAATGCGCATCGGGTTAGCACAACTTCAGAGCTCTGGTTAACTGTTACGCGAGACAAAAAAGTTACACAACAAAACATCAAATCTACATTTAGCAGTACAATTACACTCATAATAACACTGTATAATAAAAAAATATTTTAAAAAATTGCACTAAAAAGTTACAAGGGCTCAAAGAAATGAGATCTCAGGTGTTAGAATAAAAAAGGCTGCAAAGGGCTTTAACAAAGAGATACAACCTATAAATGTCTAAATACACATAAAGACAAATATATAAGTGCATTGGAGCCCTTTGCAGCTAAGTAGATGAAAACATGAAAAAATATATATTTATGCAATATTCATTTTTAATAAAGATTTTAACTGTGTATTTACTGTAAATATTTCACATTCCAATATTCTGCACATAGCAAAAATATGTTTTATGTATTTATAAATAGATATTTCTAAATATCTGTATATATCTATACCTATTTGTATTCATGTATATATATATATATTAGAACACAGGAGAGCACTCTCACTTTACAGCTGAACTGCCAGGGTGTTAGTGCAGGATAACAGAAGTAACAGAAACTTGCACTCACTGGTCTTTTTAAACACACTTTTTACTGTGAAAATATAGTGACGTTTCGGGGACAAAATATCCCCTTTCTCAGACACAGTGTAATGGCATCTCATACAATATATAGAGCAAACAAACATAGTAAACCCCTCCCCCCAATTAAGACCAAAAAACTGCCAAAATGGAGTCATGGTAACAACCTTGTGACAATAGTAAACAAACAGTGATCATAATGTTGACATGTCAAGACAATGTATACAAAAACTTCATGAAAATAATCAGTGACATTATAGTAACCAAACAGCAACATGGAACCATAATTTCATATATAAGGCAATCACTAAAATGTTTAAGATTTGCATATTCAAAGGTTACGAGTGTTATGAGCTGCTTATTCTATTTTCATTATTTTATATGTTTAACCAAACTTTTCCTTTTCTTTTACTGAACTCTTCTCTGAAACTGCAGATATATTACTTCTGTATTTTCCAGCAATTCACTCCTGACCTAATAAGTGATGTATCTTTAACAACTTGCTTTTAGCCTAAAAAGTATATATCAGTACATCTTAAAGTTATGGCTTCTCCCATACATTGTTTTTTTAAATATCTGAAACTCAAGGTAAAATCCAAGGCTTCTCTCTACAGTATCAACTTCTCAATCCAATTAGCCAGCTAGCCTCTGGTCACATTCCAAGAAAACATATCTCCCAAATTTTAACATAGAGGACCTGTTTTTTTTCTTCCTTTCCTAGAAACCACTAATCATGTGAGATTTATTGGCCAATCATTATCAGCCAATTAGCTCTCTGCTTTGTAAGTTACTGTAATAGTATAAAAATGCATGTATATGAAAATGTGTTAGTCTTGCGTTGCTGTTTTTTGTTCTGGGACACTGTTGCAACAGTGTAATAAAGATTACCTCTCCTGAGGTGAGCCCTTGTTTGATAAATATCTGGTCTGGACCTCTTTATTACTGCACCTGAGACGAGCTCACTCACGACAGTAACTTGGCGACTCTGGTGGGACATACTTCAGGTCGACCTTTCCGTGCCTCCCTGGCTGGGAACCAACATCTGCGCGCACCCATCTGATTCAGGTCTATAGCTTACCTGTGGGAGGTTTTGTCTTGTTGGCCAGGGAGTCCCGGGGGGCGATAAGGGAGTACGTCCTGAGGAACAGACCACAAACAACGGACACAATCTACCCCTTGGACCAGTCTGTGAGTGTCTTTTTTGTCTTTTGTGTTCATGTACGTGTAATATATGTTGTGGGTCTTTTACCCTGTTTTTGTTTTATATACTGGATCACTATTAAATTCAGTGGGACATCTGTCTTGCAGTTAAACACCATTAGGGTGCCAGCCCACTATAAAATAAAGTTTCAGGTGGTAGGGATTTTACAGAGGCATTAATAGTGATCCAAGACATATTGTGATTTGAGACTATAGTGCTAATCTCTCCCGCTAAGCAGGGACGTTGAGGAAGTGTCCGTCCGGTAACTGCAGGGACTTGATTAGGGATTAAGGTGAGGTGTGGATTTTGAGGAGTTAAAGTGCCCCTGTTTTTGGTCTAATTTTTGTAGACTGGGCACTTTGTCATCAAAATTTACATTCACTTTAAGGAACAGGGATATAATAATGGGATCCCGGTTGTCTAAAGTAGACAAAGACTCTCCCCTTGTTAAAGTATATGCAAATTAGGGAAAACTCAGTACTGCTGGGTTATAAAAAAAAATAGAATTTATACTTTGTGCACAGAGCTCTGAGTTTCCTATACTCTCAGCCTTGATCCTGAATTAAGGTGGCCGAGATTTGGGTCCTTTGAGCTCCCTAAATTAATTGCCCTCCGCAATCTTCTGGTTGATATATGCCCTGACCAGATGGACTACTATTATCTGTTTGAGAATAGTAGGGTTGCGGACGTCAAAACCCAAATGAAAATGTGTTTTCTGTATTACTAAAAGTTTCATGTATGTTAACATTGCTTTAGAATAAATGCTGGGAGTGAAATATTTGAGGTATGCGAGTTGATAAGAATTTTTGTGTACAATCGCTGCAAAAGAAAGCTGGCCTTGATGTTTGATGCAGGCTGGAGCTGTGTGTGTGTATCAGGGATTCTTAGCTAAGAAATTTGATGACGTAATGATTTGCTTGTAATTGCCGTAACTTGGTCTTAAAGTCATATGTATGTTCTTAATTTTGTGCGCCAATAATAGAATTTTTTTTAGTTTTAAGTGATATTTGTTTTATGTATGGGCTGATAAGAGATTTAATGTGTTTCCATCTGTTTGAGGCATATAAAATATATCTGCAAGTGAAGTAGCTAAGGACTTTGAAAGTGCGATGGTGTGTGTCATTTTTGTCACGCTCTAGTAAATATGAGAGTTTTTCTTGTATATGATTAATGGGTTAAGTATGTTTGTGGAAAAGATAATAAGGTAAAAAAACTTGTCTTGTTTGCCATTGGAGTTCTGCTTCTTTGCTGTATTATGGACTGTGTGTCATTAGATGTATGTATTTGGGTCTGTTTCTTTTGCAATAAATATTTAAGTATATGCAGGTTGTGATGCAGTTGGGAGGTGGAGTTTTGATGGTAAATAAGACAATAAGGTTGAATATGTAATATGATAAATGGTCAGCCCTTATGGGGACAGTACACTGTAAAATTGTTTTTATATTAATGTATTTTCAATGACTTGTTATACAAGCTGCATAGTATAAAAAATAATCGGCAGCTAACAATATAAATTTAAATATCACTCCCCACACTTTACATTTAAAGGGACACTCAGGTTTTATAAAATGTTCATGATTCAGATACAGCATGCAATTTTAAACAACTTTCCAATTTACTTCCATTAAAAATAATGTGCACAGTCTTTTATATTTACATTTTTTTTTTTGAGTCACCAGCTCCTACTGAGCATGTGCAAGAACTCAGACTATACGTATATGCATAACTTAGAAATGTGTTAGAAAAGAATCTACTACTCATTTGAAATTCAGACTAAATGCTATTGTATTGTCTTGTTATCTTGCATTTGTTGATTATGCAAATCTGCTGTGTTTACTGGTCCTGTCTCTGGGAGCATAATAAGTTGCAAACTGAGAGATATCACTGACCTGAATGTATTCAAGCTCTAAAAAAAACTGCTCACTGCTCAACACAGAGTCAGGGGGTGGAGCAAGTTCTATGCACAGAAGTCAGGGAAAGAAAAAAAATATTTAAAGGGGTATAGGCAAACTGATATAAAATCTGAGATTTCAAAAAATATTTACAGAGAAAGAAAATGAAGTTTATTGTATGCTCAGCACTAGTATATTTAACTATGTCAAGCAGTTTCAATTAAAAATTATTCTTAATTTGGGTAAACTGTCCCTTTAACTATCCTGCACCCCTGTGAGTGTGGTTTCTTATTACTGGCTTGTTTATTTAGGCTGATTGATAGATGAGACTCCAGTATAAAACTTTTACTATAGGTGGGTATACCACAGACTAAATCAGCTATTTCAAATGCCAAAATAGAGGAAAGGAGCTTGTACAGGGACATTCTTTACACATTTATGTGCCACACGCAGTATACCTCTTACTCAGTCAGACAAATACACAACATTTTTTTTAAACCAACGTCTCACTAGGTATGAGACATTGCTTCTTGTACCTTCTAATATCACTATCATCCACTGTACCTCTCTCAACCCAGCAACTTTGTTACCTCTGCCTGATGATAGTACCCCACACTATGACTGTTTATCTGTATCTCTCTTTTCCTCCAAACTAAGGGATGGCCTCTCTGATGTGCCTCTACCTAACCTGGATTGGACACTGTTCTGTGATGGAAGTTTGAGGATGGTGAATGTTTCTGCTGTAGTCATGACAGATTCTGTTATAGAGGCCGAGCCCCTCCCATCTCACTACAGTGCCCAAGCGGCTGAGCTACATGCACTCACACTTGCTTGTCAGCTCTCAAAGGACAGGTCAGTAAACATTTACACTGATAGTAAATATGCTTTAGGGATTGTATATGCCACTGGTCAATTATGGAAATTAAGGGGTTTTCTAACTTCTGCTGGTACCCAAATTGTCAATGCACCACAAGCTTCTGCATTCCTTGACTCAATCCATTTACCCACTTCCATCTCTGTCATGCATTGCAAAGCACACACCCACTCACAGGAACCCATTTCACTTTGTAATAGTTATGCTGATCAAATTGCTTAGCATGCAGCTTCTCTGCCATTTACACTACATTGTCTCTCTTTACACTTCTCTTCCTGAACAAACTGTTCACCTCTGGATTATTCTTGGTGTTACCTGTGACTTTTGGTATCTGGTCCACTCCAGATGGATGCCCTGCTCTACCTCAACCACACCTCTCTCTTATGCTATCCTTTCTGCATAACAAAACACACTGAGGTACCACACAACTTTGCCCCCCCCCCCCCTCCCCATCAAGCTGCAAAATGGGTTGTATTGAATTGTGAGACATGCTCAATTCAATCCAAGGGGGGAACCTAAAGGCCCACCAGGCGGATGCCCATGGGCATTTGAAACTTTTGAATGTTTACAAATTGACTTTTCTGACATACCTCCCTGTAGGGGTTTCAAACATTTACTTGTGATAGTGGACCAACTTACTGGATGGGTCGAGGCCTTTCCTACAAGAAATGTGAAAGTCCAAGAAGTTGGCAAGTGAATGCTAAAAGAACTCAAACCCAGGTTTGGCCTCCCCAGAGTAATTGAATCTAACAGAGGAACACATTTTACAAGTAATATTATTCAGCAACTGACATTAGCCTTAGGCTTTACTTGGCATCTCCATACCCCTTGTCATCCAGAAAAGCTCGGGCCAAGTGGAAAGAAAGAACCAGACCCTAAAACAGACTATTGCAAAAATTTGTTCTCAAGTAAGCCTTAAATGGGTAGATGCTTTGCCCTAGCACTGTTTGGGACTCACACAAACCATAGGGGGACCCTGAAGCTCTCACCATATGAACTATTGTTTGGTAGGCCACCTCCTTTGTATAGTGCCAACACCTTACACCTGCCTGACCTTGCAGTAGGTGATGTATAACTAACTGCTTATCTTTTGCAACTGCAGACATTCTCTCCACAGACATGTCTCTCTCTCTCAGTCTTTGCCATTGGACATGACTGCACATCCCTTCCAGTCAGGTGACTTCATTTTAGTCCAGACCTATCAAAAAAAGCCACTGCAGCCTCTCTGGAAAGTTCCCTTCCTGGTTTTGCTGACTACTCCAACAGCTATCAAAGTTGCTGAGGTCGACTCTTGGATCCACTACTCCAGGTGTAAAAGATACAGCCCAGACAAAGAAGCAGCCTGCAACAAGCCAAAGAAAGAAGAAGCTGGGGCAACCAAGGCCTCTGAAGAAGGGGTAACCAAGACCCCTGACGACGATTGGTTAATTCAGACCCTTCTGGGCTTGAAACTCAGACTAACCAGAAATAGTGAAATCTCACTAGCTGAATGAGTGAAACTGAAAGATCTGTCTTTCTCTTATTTTCATTGTCTCACTCCTCTGTTGATATCTTGAGTAACATCCCTCAATATGTCTCCTTTGTTTTGTGTCACACTTTTGACCATGCTCTCTTACTCTATTTCCCAATATGTGTCTTCTGGTCAGTGTGTTTGTCCTAACCCCTTTACTAAATACTCTTGTTCTGGTAACCTTGTATCTGTGGCAGTTTTTCCTCCTACTACTAGCTGCACTCAACAAGTAATTATACTCAAAGTTCGTATTTAAAGGTCCTAAGGGGTTTGTTATCCAGTCTATTTGCATAGCCCCACTAGTGAATGTGGTTTGAAAATTATGAAGTGGGTAGCTGAGAAATGAAAGTCACCCCTTCTTGCTTGACGTTCCCCTGTAACTACAATTGCCACAACCCCTATTTACCCCCACAATTCTTTCCCCCATAATGATAATTTACCTAATGCCCAATTGTCCACAGAGAACTATTCTTTAGGTGAATGGGGACTAAACTCACACGTTGTCCTACTCCAAACTATAGCCAATCACACAGAGGGCAATTGTTATATTTGTGCTCGCATTCCCACTCATCATAAGAGGGGTATTCCTCTTATGGGTATTAATGTTGATTTGTTTACCTTTGATTTGTCTACTTTTATTCCTCCAGGTACACCATTGTTCAACCCATCAGGTAATTTTATCTCTTTGGGAGGCACCTCATATGGTACTATCTGCAGGGAAATTGTCCAAGGTGCGGTTGGGTGCCTCCCTATGTGAGTATGTAATCTCCAGTAATGGCACTCATTTCCAGCTGGTAAATTTCTCTGGAATGATCCTGACTGTGAATCATAATCTCACTGCATTTTTTTTGTTTCCTCCAGGGCCCCAATTGTACTTTTGTTTCCCCATCCCTTGTACAATCTTTCCTCAGCAGACCACCCCCTGGGTTGTATTTATATGTGGACAGACAGCGGTGTCAGTCCTCCCTGGTAACTCTACAGCCATCTGCTTCCTGGGTGTGGTAACCCCAGCCATCCGTGTTGTCCCCACGCTGCCCTTGGGCCCAATTCGCAATAAACGTGAATCTGAAAGCTTGCTGCCCCCCTTGTCCAACAGTATGCTGGAGATTCAACTGGTCGAGCTATCCTCCCGGCCGTTGGTGTCTACCTGAATCATCAGGACATCATCATGTTATCTGTGACACTACAGACCTTCATGAATGAGAGTGCAGGAGTTGTTCAGAGTGTGGCCCAAGAGTTGAAGCAGCTTAGACAACTAGCATTGCAGAATAGGATGGCCCTTGATTACCTCCTGGCTTCCCAAGGAGGGGAGAGGAGGGGGGGTGTAGTCTTGTGAGAAAAGAATGTTGTACCTATGTTACTGATCAATCACTTAATTTGAGTCACCATCTCACAGTTATTAGGTCCCTATCCCAGGATGTCCAAGATGTGATTGATGACAAATTTGGCCTTGGAGGTATTTTTGACCATCTATTTGATTGGCTACCTAATTTGGGATGGTTACACTACCTTTTTCTGTATGGCATTGTTATTATAGTATGCCTTATCCTGTTGTGTTGATGTATACAATGTGTACCTGGTTTAATTTCTACATGCAAGAGTGTTTTCTCTGTGTCCCATTCTTCTCCCAAGTACTTGTTTCCCTCTATCCGTTTTGAATCTCCCCACCATGTTGAGATCTCTCTTGACCCTGATTTCTTCTGAGTTCACCTACTTCTCTCCTACTCTATGTCTCTTTTGACCTCTTGATCTTACAATGTTATTATCTACCCACCAGCTGTGCCCTAAAATTCCCTGTCTTATCCCTATGCAGGATGCACTACGTCCCTAGGATCGTCTAGAACTTTCCTACATTGGGAAACTGGCCACGGAGAGACCATGGACCATCATCTACCTTGATGGCCACCCCGGTCGTAGCCTGTATACCCATAACCCACTCCTTTTTCCCTCCCTGGTGGTTTCTATTTCTTCATTGTCTTTCTGTATTGTTTTATTTTGCTTTCATATTGCATTACCTTATACTTACACTCTCTATATTTCCTTCACAGGTGCAGAATTCCTTCACCTCCCAAACATGCCATGATACTGCCTGACAACCCACTATTCGCCATCAACTCTGCAAGAATGATGGGGATTGTTAATTGTTGTTAATAAATATGGGAGGGGATGTTTCTGCACTGTCATGCCACACACACATTTACAGCATAGGAATGTTTAGGTAGTTGTCTACTCCACCCGATGGCGACTAGCGTCCGGTAATAGCGGAATTGCCTACTACCTAATAACTTCACTCCTACCTTGTTTTTGCTTACCCTCTTGTAGTCCTGTGAACCATCTTGGACGCGAGCAACCATGTACTAATAGCATTGTGATTGTAATTGTCAAACCGCCATGAGTCACATTAAGTTTTTGTGATCGCAGCACTTTGACGTTTGCGATCAAAGGGGGGAATGTTATGAGCTGCTTATTCTATTTTCATTATTTTATATGTTTAACCAAACTTTTCCTTTTCTTTTACTGAACTCTTCTCTGAAACTGCAGATATATTACTTCTGTATTTTCCAGCAATTCACTCCTGACCTAATAAGTGATGTATCTTTAACAACTTGCTTTTAGCCTAAAAAGTATATATCAGTACATCTTAAAGTTATGGCTTCTCCCATACATTGTTTTTTTAAATATCTGAAACTCAAGGTAAAATCCAAGGCTTCTCTCTACAGTATCAACTTCTCAATCCAATTAGCCAGCTAGCCTCTGGTCACATTCCAAGAAAACATATCTCCCAAATTTTAACATAGAGGACCTGTTTTTTTTCTTCCTTTCCTAGTAACCACTAATCATGTGAGATTTATTGGCCAATCATTATCAGCCAATTAGCTCTCTGCTTTGTAAGTTACTGTAATAGTATAAAAATGCATGTATATGAAAATGTGTTAGTCTTGCGTTGCTGTTTTTTGTTCTGGGACACTGTTGCAACAGTGTAATAAAGATTACCTCTCCTGAGGTGAGCCCTTGTTTGATAAATATCTGGTCTGGACCTCTTTATTACTGCACCTGAGACGAGCTCACTCACGACACGAGCAACAACTGCAGATACCTATGTTGTAACGTAGTAATGGCCATACTCCATACTAAAACACTGAAAAACACTGTTCCACTGACACGTCTTAAAAATTATCATATATAGCTACCTGATGATATAGGTCAATCTGACAGCATGTCCCTAGTTTGTGCACACTGAACACCGCACACTAAACTCCACCGGGGCCGAAAACCCGGAAGTACAGGGGAGGAGCGCAGAATGGGAAACACCAGGTCACTAGCGTATACGTTACCATGGTGACCCGAAATGTAAACACCGTACAGACCGGTGCTAAAACATTACACAATCGTGCTTTACACCAAACTACACAAACAGAGAATTACAAATAAGTACCCAGCATGTTGCATTAAACCTGAGTTGGGAAATAGCCTAATGTATTAAATCAACAAGATTGGGACGGCTTAGAAGTGGAAGGTGGCTAAGATGAAGTCTTTTGGTATAATAAAATGATTGATGTGTCAAGCACACTATAGTTAGAAATGACTAGTCAGGGAAATTCTTATCTTCTATTACTCATAAGAAGGGTTGTCAGCTCAGGTCATAGGAATCCTATATAAACTTTAAAGGCACTAACAACCTCATAATTGTATTAAATTTAAAATTTAAGACACACAAAGCTGCATTATAAGCCTGTCAGTAGGAACAACTTGCTAGAGCTAGTTATCTAATAGTAGCCTATGGGGAAAAATGTGCAAGGGATGTTAACAACTACACTAGCCAAACAATACACTAAATTCAAAAGTGGCAAAGGACTAATCTCACAAACATACTATCATATAAACACAGTACAACCAGTAACCAATCGTTAGAACACCATACAGGACACCTCCAGTGAATGCAATACCGAAGCATAAAGGTCATTTAATAGGGGTCGCCCTAAAGGCGCAATACGCCCTATCATTATAAAAAGGCACAATCAAAACCATTTTAGTGATTGCCTTATATATGAAATTATGGTTCCATGTTGCTGTTTGGTTACTATAATGTCACTGATTATTTTCATGAAGTTTTTGTATACATTGGCCCATATTTATCAAGCTCCATACGGAGCTTGAAGGGTCGTGTTTCTGGCAAGTCTTCAGACTCGCCAGAAACAGCAGTTATGAAGCAGCAGTCACAAAGACCGCTGCTCCATAACCTGTCCGCCTGCTCTGAGCAGGCGGACAGACATCGCTGGAAATCAACCCGATCGAGTACGATTGGGTTGATTGACACCCCCCTGCTGGTGGCCCATTGGCCGCGAGTCTGCAGGGGGCAGGCGTTGCACCAGCAGGGTATTGCTCGCCGTATTCAGCGAGGTCTGGCGGACCTGATCCGCAGATATGGTTATGGAATTTCGACAAATTCCATAAAAAGTTAAGGGATTACAGCACTCTTTTTGAAAAAAAGTCATAAATTTATTTCAGAAACAGATCCAACAAACAAAGCGAACCCCTGTCTCATCCATGAGCAGAGTTCCTGTACATAATGAAAACACATTAAAACAGATGCATTTGACACTTTTGACTGGCCAGTCTTATCTAGCAATAACCCAAACAGAATAATGTTACTCTCATGCAAACAACAAAATGTTGAAGATTGGGGCTGCTCTAAAATTACGAACTAATAAAACAGCAAATTGTCAACAGTTCGTAAAGAGTAAAAGGTTAATCTCTATATCATAGTTAACGTAGGAATAGAGACACTGAACCGATTATTTCTGCAGCTGGCTGTTACAACTTTGTTGAAAGGATCAGACTGTCCCACAGACTTCTAGCATGTAATTCCAGTGAATATCTTTTACACTCCCCATGCTAGCATGGCTATAATTGTAGATACATACACACACTTAGCACCATAGTGGATATACACATGTCCCGCAAAGCAGAAAAAATACAGCTATCAGTTCACTTTACCACATCAGTATCCTTGTGCAGTATTGCTCTTAACTTTTTCGGTATTGGCAGATTATTGTACTGTGAAAACAATGTATCTTTGTTACCGTATCATCTGCTGAGTCGTCTGTTGGATCTCCCGGTATACATACACACTGCGCTTAGTCCAGCGCTACTCCGCCTCTTCTGGGCTGTGTGTTTCTCCGAGGTGAACTGTATGAAGCAAAGTGCACACATCCAAGCCGTGAGATATGGTGTCCAGTCCCTTTATTTTTCTCCTGCAAATTCCTTCGTTACACAGGCAGGGATCTTTCCAGGACTAACGAACAAACTGCTCACTCCTCCTCCGCCATTACAGTCTCTGGGATACTCAGGTGTGTACTGCTTGCAATCAGGATCCGACTCACGCTTGTAAACAGGTGTTGTTTTCCACTACCTCTGGTGCTTATTTCAGTGGTGCAATCCAGTCCGGGGAATTTATTGCCAATAGTCAATAAGTGTAGCATCTCAGGGAGCTTGCCTACGTACGTTTCACCCCTATACTGCTCCAAACATATCGGGGCTTCCTTAGGGCTGATTAGCTTAGGTTCAGGTGCTTCCTTTGAATACCCAAAGCTCCACCTCCATTCATTACATCATAGAGGTGTTAACAGATCTAGTATGTTTTTGTAATTACAGGTACCGCAATACCTGACACCTAAAAGGTTAGCATATATACAATTGTACTTTTAAATGTGACCTTTTACTCTTTACGAACTGTTGACAATTTGCTGTTTTATTAGTTCGTAATTTTGGAGCAGCCCCAATCTTCAACATTTTGTTGTTTGCATGAGAGTAACATTATTCTGTTTGGGTTATTGCTAGATAAGACTGGCCAGTCAAAAGTGTCAAATGCATCTGTTTTAATGTGTTTTCATTATGTACAGGAACTCTGCTCATGGATGAGACAGGGGTTTGCTTTGTTTGTTGGATCTGTTTCTGAAATAAATTTATGACTTTTTTCAAAAAGAGTGCTGTAATCCCTTAACTTTTTATGGAATTTGTCGAAATTCCATAACCATATCTTGCTTGTTAAGGCCATTTATGTATAAATATATATCGTACCAAAAAACCATCAGCTATATATAGAAATATTTATTTATGAATAGACTATTTTCCTCTATGTGAAGAACATTGGAATGTGAAATTTTAATATTTTTCATGAGAATATAGGACCGGGTTTGCATGCGTCTAGATTGCACTGTGCCTGGTATAGGATGTGATACCAGAGAGAAGCAAAGTGTTTGAAATCTGCGCAGAAAGAGATGCTAAAAGCAAAACAGTGTTAACAGAGGATCCATAAAACAATGTTACACAATGGAAAATCCTAAAAGGAAAGATCCTAAAAGGAGAGAACACTGTAGCGCTGTACAAGACAGCTTAATTAGCAATGCATGACAGAAATAAGTATATCATAAAATTGCATTTAATCAGAGAGATAAAGCTAAAAAATCTCCTGGGAGAAGGAGACCATAAATAAAACAAATAATAATGTAGTATCAAAATAATAATAAAATAAAACAGAAATAAAATATATGCAATAAAAGATATATATGCAATAAAAAACAATCACATACAATCCAGAATACACAATTGGTTAAAATAACATAATGAAACAAACAAAGTTCATATCCACGAAAGGGACAAATCCCACAAAAGGAGGCTTGAATGTGGTGAGCGGACTCCAAATGTTAGGAAGACGCTGAAATTACAAAGAAGATCCCAATCAAAATTGGAAGAAAAACCAAATCTAAGGTGCTTTAAATTACTTACATCGGAAGGATTTGGCTTTGGTTCGCAACAGGTAGTCCTTTATGAATAAATAGAATATTTTCCTCTATGTGAAGAACATTAAAATGT
This sequence comes from Bombina bombina, assembly GCF_027579735.1. Lineage (NCBI taxonomy): Eukaryota > Metazoa > Chordata > Amphibia > Anura > Bombinatoridae > Bombina > Bombina bombina. Next base: position 1,047,789,644 of record NC_069504.1, read on the forward strand.
GAAATTTTAATATTTTTCATGAGAATATAGGATCGGGTTTGCACGTGTCTAGAATGCGCTGTGCCTGGTATAGTGATGTGATGCAAGCATGCAGCGCTTAGCATAGTAATACTATATTAAGATGTAATGTGAAGTAGGCTGTAGGTGACACTTGCATGTCCCTGATTATTCATGAGAAATTTCTCTCTCCTCATACATCCGATTTGCATCTCCGACATCTCCTGGTTTTAATTCAGTGTACAGAAATATGTTTACAGCCCCTAGGCTGCTGGCTCTTAGGTGGTCCTTTAACTGCCACTGGTGCAACATCTGGAAGACAGCTGGAAGTCTGAAAGGAGGGGGGCTCTGTACTATTTATCTAAACTGCTATAATGTTAGTCTGAAACTCTTGTTTCTGTTAAGTTTCCTTGTCCTTAGTATCGAGCTACAGATAACAGAGAGGCACCTGTTTAACATAATTATTCACTATAGCCTTGTTTTTACAGAAGCTATAGGATGAATTATTGTTTCTTGCATAACAATGACCTTGATTCAAATCTTTCCGAAAATTCCCTTTTGATAGAAAACTGGGATTGGATATTGTTTTTTATCAAAACAATCACAATCTTACAGTGTCAAACACCAGAGCTTTAAAAATCACAATCTCCATTTCTCCATTAACGATTGATAATAGCTGTTGATCACTGAAAACCGACTTGATACTCTATAAAATGCCGCTGCTCTTCAGGCTGCTCAGCTGCCACTTTATATATATATACAATTACACACACACATTAGAGCCCTTCCCAGTCAAACACCTTGTCATATACTAAATCCCGTTTAACCCTTTTAAAACCATTTTATTAATAGTTAAAGAGATAAAACCCCAAATTGTTCTTTCATGATTCAGATAGAGAATAGAATTTAAAACAACTTTCCAATTTACTTCTATTATCTGATTTGCTTAATGCTCTCGGTATCCTTTGTTAAAGAAGCAGCAGTGCACTACTGGGTGCTAGCCAAACACAGTAAAGCTCATTCTTTGCACCGAGAGGTGAATGGTTAGGAGATAGTTGCAGCTTCAATAGTTATAATTTAGCTGAACTTGCAATCTGCAGTTCTGACAAGGGGCGAGTACAAAAATATCTGCGAATAGCGCTATTTGCGAGTTGTACCTTTTTTCTGCTAGATATTAGTTTCACAATTGGGAAATCTAGGCTACTGTATCCTCCCGGAGAGGACAGGCATGAGCCATGAGCAGAAAAGGCAAACTCAGCACTAATTTCAACTGCCTGAGATAAACAGGCTCACAGTAGTTGGTGAAAAGCACAACAATGTAGTTCAAATACTATTTAAAAACATACCTGACTGCACTTGCCAAAATGCTTAATTGGCAGAGAATGCACAGTCCCCAGATCTGTGCGCATGCAGACTACTGCCTTATCTGCACCATGTCAGGTTTGAAAGTATTAAAAACTTAAAAGCAACAGTTTTGCAAATTGTTTCTAATGGTTTTCTAAAAACACAGCTGTGCATTTCGAATACCATGTCTATGTCAATTAAAGAGAGTGAGTGTTATGTGTGTTACAACTAGATAGATAGGTCTCACAAGATCATAGCTAAGTCCTTCACTACAATGTCGTCACACCTGTATGGGCTAAACACAAACAGCTCCAGTGTAACATAGAGCCCCAGAACAAATGCAGCAAAACAGCTTCATGGTACAGACACAAACATTAATTTGCGGTAGCAGCGGCTTTATAAAAAAGACAGGAGGACCACAATATTGCCCCATGTGACTTACTTGATACAGCACGCTACAACTATTTATATTGCCCCATATAACCACTCTCTATGGGACTTCATTTGACCTATGCAACCCTTCCCTGTAACTCATCCAATTACTTAACAACTCACTGTATCTACTTATATTGCTCTGCATACCATTTATTTACAACTTTTCTGGTTCTTCTATACTACTGCTCCTAAAATTATATTTCTACTTATAAATACCTTATGTTACCAATCATTATGCACCATATAACCTACCACTTCATACTCATTAGAATGTAAATGAATACATGTTAAGTGAATACCCTTCTATAACTAACTTGGCATTTTGATCTTTGATACACAGATTCATCTGGCAAGTAAAATGTGGCTCAGAAATGACCACCTGATTAAATACTGTCACATGTTTGCTTGCTGGCATACACGACCTGCTGTGTGTTCTGGGCACTAAAGGGAGCACATCATGTTGTGTGGGCAAGGGGTGAATCGGTGAACCACACCCTGCATCTCTTGCATCTCTAAGACTTGGATCTTTTGTTCCTTAAACAAACTGTCTACCCAGTTGCATTCAATTATTTTCTTTTAGTCTGTCATGTTTCCTGTTATTGAAAACTTAACAACAAGATACAGAAGGAGGGGGAGAGAGTGTTGCCAATGCCATATGCCAATAAGTGGTACTTGTCTGAAATTAATTATCCAGCCATTATATGTGAAGTATATTTCTCTTAAATGAGAGATACAACCACAAATTGAGAAAAACTTCCATGTGTTTGCAACAGTGCCATAAAGTAAGTAATCTCATTCTCCAGTGCAGTATACAGATCTTAGGTTAGTGACTGTAACATAAAGATCATGTTGATGCTCATCAGTGGATGATGATTTACACTAAAGTGAGTGTTAGTGACCACTGAATGCAGACAAAGCTCTTCACTGAGTCATAGTACCACCAAGTAGGTGTTACATCTTGTGAGTTATAAAGCTCTTCTGTGAGGTATACTATTCTAAATAGGGTAATACAATTCACCAGTGGTAAAATAAGCCCTTAAAAGAGTTATACTATTCTAAAATAACTGTTACTACTCACAGGCAGTGATAGAGCTCTTCAATCAGTTGTACTATCCTAAACTGAGTGTGTTGTACTACACTAAAGTGAGTGTTACTGCTCACCAGTGGAAGATACAGCCCTTCAGTGGGTTATAAAAGGCTAAAGTAAATGTTTTTACTTTTCGCCAGTGGTAAATAGAGCCTTTCAGTGACCCATACAACATTAAAGTGAGTGTTACTTTTCACCAGTGGTAAATAGAGCCTTTCAGTGAGCCATACAACACTAAAGTGAGTGTTACTTTTCACCAGCGGTAGATAGAGCCTTTCAGTGAACCATACAACACTAAAGTGAATGTTACTTTTCACCAGCGGTAGATAGAGCCTTTCAGTGACCCATACAACATTAAAGTGAGTGTTACTTTTCACCAGTGGTAAATAGAGCCTTTCAGTGAGCCATACAACACTAAAGTGAGTGTTACTTTTCACCAGCGGTAGATAGAGCCTTTCAGTGAACCATACAACACTAAAGTGAATGTTACTTTTCACCAGCGGTAGATAGAGCCTTTCAGTGAACCATACAACATTAAAGTGAGTGTTACTTTTCACCAGCGGTAGATAGAGCCTTTCAGTGAACAATACAACATTAAAGTGAGTGTTACTTTTCACCAGCGGTAGATAGAGCCTTTCAGTGAACCATACAACACTAAAGTGAATGTTACTTTTCACCAGCGGTAGATAGAGCCTTTCAGTGAACCATACAACACTAAAGTGAATGTTACTTTTCACCAGCGGTAGATAGAGCCTTTCAGTGAACCAAACAACATTAAAGTGAGTGTTACTTTTCACCAGCGGTAGACAGAGCCTTTCAGTGAACCATACAACATTAAAGTGAGTGTTACTTTTCACCAGCAGTAGATAGAGCCTTTCAGTGAACCATACAACATTAAAGTGAGTGTTACTTTTCACCAGCGGTAGATAGAGCCTTTCAGTGAACCATACAACATTAAAGTGAGTGTTACTTTTCACCAGCGGTAGATAGAGCCTTTCAGTGAACCAAACAACATTAAAGTGAGTGTTACTTTTCACCAGCGGTAGACAGAGCCTTTCAGTGAACCATACAACATTAAAGTGAGTGTTACTTTTCACCAGCAGTAGATAGAGCCTTTCAGTGAACCATACAACATTAAAGTGAGTGTTACTTTTCACCAGCGGTAGATAGAGCCTTTCAGTGAACCATACAACATTAAAGTGAGTGTTACTTTTCACCAGCGGTAGATAGAGCCTTTCAGTGAACCATACAACATTAAAGTGAGTGTTACTTTTCACCAGCGGTAGATAGAGCCTTTCAGTGAACCATACAACACTAAAGTGAATGTTACTTTTCACCAGCGGTAGATAGAGCCTTTCAGTGAACCATACAACATTAAAGTGAGTGTTACTTTTCACCAGCGGTAGATAGAGCCTTTCAGTGACCCATACAACACTAAAGTGAGTGTTACTTTTCACCAGCGGTAGATAGAGCCTTTCAGTGAACCATACAACACTAAAGTGAATGTTACTTTTCACCAGCGGTAGATAGAGCCTTTCAGTGAACCATACAACATTAAAGTGAGTGTTACTTTTCACCAGCGGTAGATAGAGCCTTTCAGTGAACCATACAACACTAAAGTGAATGTTACTTTTCACCAGCGGTAGATAGAGCCTTTCAGTGAACCATACAACATTAAAGTGAGTGTTACTTTTCACCAGCGGTAGATAGAGCCTTTCAGTGAACCATACAACATTAAAGTGAGTGTTACTTTTCACCAGCGGTAGATAGAGCCTTTCAGTGAACCATACAACACTAAAGTGAATGTTACTTTTCACCAGCGGTAGATAGAGCCTTTCAGTTAACCATACAACACTAAAGTGAGTGTTACTTTTCACCAGCGGTAGATAGAGCCTTTCAGTGAACCATACAACATTAAAGTGAGTGTTACTTTTCACCAGCGGTAGATAGAGCCTTTCAGTTAACCATACAACACTAAAGTGAGTGTTACTTTTCACCAGCGGTAGATAGAGCCTTTCAGTGAACCAAACAACATTAAAGTGAGTGTTACTTTTCACCAGCGGTAGACAGAGCCTTTCAGTGAACCATACAACATTAAAGTGAGTGTTACTTTTCACCAGCAGTAGATAGAGCCTTTCAGTGAACCATACAACATTAAAGTGAGTGTTACTTTTCACCAGCGGTAGATAGAGCCTTTCAGTGAACCATACAACATTAAAGTGAGTGTTACTTTTCACCAGCGGTAGATAGAGCCTTTCAGTGAACCATACAACATTAAAGTGAGTGTTACTTTTCACCAGCGGTAGATAGAGCCTTTCAGTGAACCATACAACATTAAAGTGAGTGTTACTTTTCACCAGCGGTAGATAGAGCCTTTCAGTGAACCATACAACACTAACGTGAGTGTTACTTTTCACCAGCGGTAGATAGAGCCTTTCAGTGAACAATACAACACTAACGTGAGTGTTACTTTTCACCAGCGGTAGATAGAGCCTTTCAGTGAACCATACAACACTAACGTGAGTGTTACTTTTCACCAGCGGTAGATAGAGCCTTTCAGTGAACCATACAACATTAAAGGGAATGTTACCTTTTTACCAGTAGTAGATAGAGCCCTTTGGTCAGTCATATTAACCTAAGGGGAGAGTTACAGCTCACCTGAGATAGAAAGAGCACTTCAGTCAGTTATTCTACCATAAAGCGAGTAGTGACTAAAAAGCAAACTCTGTAACCTGGGATTCAAAATTCTGCAAACTGACTAAACTAGCTACTGATACTAGGTTACTTAATTTATTTAATATCACATAGCTCTAGAACGTATGTGCATTATACTATTTCACAACTTACAAACAGGCAGCTACAAAAGAAAAAATAAAAGAAAAAGAAGAGATTGTGGCCCTGTCTGTGAGCTGCCCCTGATGTAGGTCACCTTGTAAAACTGTGATATACAGAACAGGGAGGTTCATGAACTTACAGTACATGCTACAATTAGGGATATTCATTTTAAGTGTACGTTTTCACTGAAACACAAGCAGGAAAATGTTTGGTTTCAGTACGGGCTTAATGGAAATTCAAAACAGACTGCATGCCTCCCTCCTCAGGAGTGTATACATCACTGACTTGATCACTACATATTATATATATTGTTACAAACATTGGTGCGAAAATGACTGCCATATAGTGCTCATGGTAAGACCTTATTATGATAATAGAAGTATATAGGATTTTTTTCTAATTTGATTTTGACTTCAGTTTACATTTACATTATGGAGGTTATATTCTGGTGAAATATACTCTAATTCATTAACACATAGAGGCCGAATTATCAAGCCGTCAACTATGCTGTATTCGCCAGGGCCCAATACGCTCATCTAACATCGCCTAACATCGCGGCCGCGGACTTGAATACGCTCTCCATATTTATAAAAAAAGCTGTCAAAAAGCCGCGTACCAAGTACGGGGTGATGAGCAGCGGACTGTTGTTAACTAACAGTCATCGATCTCGCTGCTCTTCGGCTTTTTCCCAACTTTATATATACCCTGTCACTAAACACCGCCACTATACTAAAATGTTTAACCCCTATCCCGTCACTCCTGGACCCCGCCGCAAATTTAATAAAGTTATTAACCCCCTATCCCTCTGCTCCTGGAGCCCACCGCAACTCTAATAAAGTTATTAACCCCTATCCCAATGCTCCCGGAGTCCACCGCAACTCTAATAAAGTTATTAACCCCTATCCCTCCGCTCCCGGAGCCCACCGCAACTCTAATAAAGTTATTAACCCCTATCCCTCCGCTCCCGGAGCCCACCGCAACTCTAATAAAGTTATTAACCCCTATCCCTCCGCTCCCGGAGCCCACCACAACTCTAATAAAGTTATTAACCCCTATCCCTCCGCTCCTGGAGCCCACCACAACAAACTAAATGTATTAACCCCTATCCCTCCGCTCTCGGAGTCCACCATAACTAACTAAATGTATTAACCCCTATCCCTCCGCTCCCGGAGCCCACCACAACTCTAATAAAGTTATTAACCCCTATCCCTCCGCTCCTGGAGCCCTCCGCAACTAAATAAATGTATTAACCCCTAAACCCCTGGCCTCCCACATCACTACCACTTACTAAACCTATTAACCCCTAAACCGCCAGCCCCCCACATCGCCATAAACTAAATTAAGCTATTAACCCCTAAACCTAACAACCCGCTAACTTTACATTAAATCATCCCTATCTTATAATAAATGTAAACTTACCTGTAGAATTAAATTAAACTATATTAAACTACTAATTAACCTACCCTAATTAACCTGAAGAATGAAGTTTCCTTTAAATTACATCATCCAAGATGGCGTCTTTTACATTCCGATTGGCTGATAGAATTCTATCAGCCAATAGGAATTAAGGGGGGAAAAAAATCCTATTGGCTGTTGCAATCAGCCAATAGGATTGAGCTTTCATCCTATTGGCTGATCAAATCAGCCAATAGGATTGAGCTTGCATTCTATTGGCTATTGCAATCAGCCAAAAGAATGCGAGCTCAATCCTATTGGCTGATTGCAACAGCCAATAGGATTTTCGCCCCTTAATTCCTATTGGCTGATAGAATTCTATCAGCCAATTGGAATGTAAGAGACGCCATCTTGGATGACGTAATTTAAAGGAAACTTCATTCTTCAGTCACCGTCGTACGAAGAGGATGCTCCGCGTTGGATGTCTTGAAGATGGAGCCACTCCGCGCCGGATGGATGAAGATAGAAGACGCCGTCTGGATGAAGACTTCTGCCTGGTTGGATGAAGACCTCGGCCCGCTTGGATGAAGACTTCTGCCGGCTTTGCTGAGGACTTCTGCCGCTTGGATGAGGATGGATGTCCGGTCTCGAAAACTGTAAGTGGATCTTCGGGGATTAGTGTTTTTTTAAGGGTTTATTGGGTGGGTTTTAATTTTAGGTTAGGGACTTTAGACTGAAAAAGAGCTAAATGCCCTTTTAAGGGCAATGCCCATACAAATGCCCTTTTCAGGGCAATGGGGAGCTTAGATTACGAGTTTTGCAGTAACAGGGATGCAGTGCTAGCGCTTAGTTTCCGCTCACCGCAAGTAACGCTGGTATTACAGGTTTTTTTCAACCCGGCGTTAGCCTCTAAAAAGTGAGCGGAGAGCAAAATTTAGCTCCACATCTCACCTCAATACCAGCGCTGCTTACGGTAGCGGTGAGCTGGCTAAACGTGCTCGTGCACGATTTCCCCATAGGAATCAATGGGGCAGATTCGGCTGAAAAAAAACCTAACACCTGCAAAAAAGCAGCGTTCAGCTCCTAACGCAGCCCCATTGATTCCTATGGGGAAACACATTTTATGTCTACACCTAACACCCTAACATGAACCCGAGTCTAAACACCTCTAATATTACACTTATTAACCCCTAATCTGCCGCCCCCGACATCGTCGCCATCACCTGCATTATACTTATTAACCCCTAATCTGCTGCTCCGGACACCGCCGCCACCTACATTATACTTATGAACCCCTAATCTGCTGCCCCCAACATCGCCGAACCCTACATTATATTTATTAACCCATAATCTGCCCCCCCCAATGTTGCCGCAACTATATTAAATGTATTAACCCCTAATCTGCCGCCGCCAACGTCGCCGCCACTATAATAAAGTTATTAACCCCTAAACCTAAGTCTAACCCTAACCCTAACACCCCCTAACTTAAATATAATTAAAATAAATCTAAATAAAATAACTACAATTAAATAAATTATTCCTATTTAAAACTAAATACTTACCTGTAAAATAAACCCTAAGCTAGCTACAATATAACTAATAGTTACATTGTAGCTAGCTTAGGGTTTATTTTTATTTTACAGGCAACTTTGTATTTATTTTAACTAGGTAGAATAGTTATTAACTATTTAATAGCTACCTAGTTAAAATAATTCAAAATTACCTGTAAAATAAACCCTAACCTAAATTACACTAACACCTAACACTACACTATCATTAAATTAATTCCCTAAATTAACTACAATTAAATTAAATAAACTAAAGTACGAAAACCCCCCCCACTAAATTACAGAAAAAAATAAAATAATTACAAGAATTTTAAACTAATTACACCTAATCTAATCCCCCTAATAAAATAAAAAAGACCCCCAAAATAATAAAAATCCCTACCCTATACTAAATTACAAATAGCCCTTAAAAGGGCTTTTTGCGGGGCATTGCCCCAAAGTAATCAGCTCTTTTAACTGTAAAAAAAAATACAATACCCCCCCCAACATTAAAACCAACCACCCACACACCCAACTATACTCTAAAATCCACCCAATCCCTTCTTAATAAAACCTAACACTAACCCCTTGAAGATCACACTACCGTGAGACGTCTTCACCCAGCCGGGCACAAGTGGTCCTCCAGAGGGGCAGAAGTCTTCATCCGATCCGGGCAGAAGAGGTCCTCCAGACGGGCAGAAGTCTTCATCCAGGCGGCATCTTCTATCTTCATCCATCCGGAGCGGAGCGGGTCTATCTTGAAGCCAGCCGACGCGGAGCATTCATCCAGACCGACGACTACACGACGAATGACGGTTCCTTTAAATGACGTCATCCAAGATGGCGTCCCTTGAATTCCGATTGGCTGATATTATTCTATCAGCCAATCGGAATTAAGGTAGGAAAAGTCCTATTATAGTGGGGTAGGAAGGGGCGCTGAACCGCAATCTGGAAATGTATATAACTTAAGACCTTTGCATTAATTTATATTTAGTTGGGGTAGATAATACCAATAATATGAGGTTCAGGTATGATGATAAAATTAAATAGTATAATAATCTTCTATCTTTTCAGTGATAATATAATGTGTGCTGCGTGGAACGCTGCTTAGTGAAAGTGTTAATGAAAGTTAAAACATGCTCATTTCTCCTTGTTTATGTAAGGTAAAAAAATAGGTGTGAAATTAGTGTTAGAGCAGTAAGTTTAAAGTGACTCTATGTCACCAGGTGGATCTTCTGTGTATATAGTATACGTGTAGTATGGATGATAATTGTTGTAGTGAAAAGTAGGGGTGCAAAAAAATATAGTTAAATATATTTGTGATTAAATTAGTACTGGGAACTAGGGATCCTCACAAGTTTTAGATTTTAGGTAAAAAATATGGATCCTAATTAAAATTGAGAAAAAAGGGATAGTATGCAGATTAGTGTTATAATGTTAATTTATTAAGTAAGTACATACTAAGAAATAAAAATTCCTTACAAACATTAATAGCAATAAAATATTAAACAGTAATGTTCTAAAAATTAGATTCTAAAAACTTAATAACACCGGTGTTATAAATGCATTAAAAACTACAATTCTAATTTAAAACTACAATTCTGATAGAAAAGACTCCAATAGCTGCTAATATGTTAGATGATGGGTATATAATAAAGTGAAAACTAGTAGAGGCATAAGTTGATACAGTAACAATAAACCACTATAAATTGATGAGGAGTTAGTTTTCAAACACTAGTATGAATTAATATTGAAAACAATGATAAGCCTTTTCTGTGTTGGTAGTATGTAACAGGTGTTTCAAAGTGGTGTGTGTCTTATTAGACACAGTGTTGCAAGCTTTAATTAGAGGGCTTTTCTTAGCATAGGTTGATACAGTAACAATAAACCATTGCAGATTGATAAGTATAGTTAGCTTTCATACACCAGTATGAACCAATGGTAAAAACAATGATAAGCCTTTTCTGTATTGATGGTCTGTAATGAGTGTTTTCAAAATGCTGTGTGTCTTATTAAACACAGTGTTGCAAGCTTTAATTAGAGGGCTTTTCCTAGCAGGTGTTTACCCACAGTCTTTCTTTTTTGTAGTTCCTTTAAAAGTTTCCAATTAGAGATGTCACACAGTACCTTTATGTATAAAAAACGCTCCTCAGTGTATTCTTACTTTTCCTGTCAGTGTTTGATATATCAGCTGTCCGGTTCGGCAATAGAGTCACGTGGGTTCTTTGTGACTAATCAGAGGTTCTCCTTGTTTAAATTAAGTGCGCGCACTTCATTCCTTTTAAATATTTTTCAGTATGTGGCTCCTCTCGCTGTACATTAACTAACAGGGATTTCTTATTTCAAACCTCCTGTTAGAGACAACGGTCCTGGGTGCCAAGTTTGTCTGTAGCTGTAGGGCGGATCAACGCGTATCGGCAACAGAGCCTTTTTCAAGATGCCCATCAGCTTACTGTGGTTGCCTTTTAAACTCTTGTTTCAGTAGGTGGAGCATATTGTGGGAGGGAGTGTTAACTCCTATGTTGCCAGACATAATGTGATTCACCTCTGAAAGAAAAATTATTATTAAAGCGCCAAAAGGACAAGGCTGGGTCTAAGTGAAATTATATCATTTATTACAATGAATATAGAAAACAGTTAAAATATATCTAGAGTACATAAAAAATATATATACATATATCCTGGATCCAAGATTTACAATAATTAAAACAAAATGTAAAAGCAATCAGTAAAAACAGATGTATCCAAAACTTGATTTTATCAGTACTTCGATTGGTTTGGAAATCTGATATGTTGTGAGTCAATGATACAAGCTATGTATCTTAACAGTGCTTTAAAGCAAATGGATTGAATGTTATTGGATTGAGTGTGGGTGCTCTTATTAACACATCAGTGTGAAATAATAAAGTGCAAACAAAGGTTAACAAAGAACAGTGTAAAGATCAGTGTAAACCTATGATGTGAACACAACTAGCAATCGTTAAATTGTGTAGTGTTAGTGTACAATGGCAAACTCCAAAAAAACATATAAAAAATATAATTTAGAATATAAAAATATAAAAATATAAAAATCCAAAAAAAGGTCCAAAAAAGTCCTGAAACAAAGTGAACAGTCAAACAACAGTGGAGAATGTCAGATGTGAAAAATTAAAAATGAAAAATGAATAAATGTACTTGTTTGTCCCAAACAGATGTAGTGGTATTCCTCCCAGTGTTTTTTCTCCCAAGTGTTAGATGTAGATAAGACTCCTAAGTGATGACCCAATCGGTCAGTCAGTGATCTGCCATATTGATCCTTTCTGTCAAAGATACAAGAACAATAATAGTGCAGACGTTTTACAAAATAGCTCCCTATCAGAGTATCACTTACCAGTCGACGCGTTTCGGTCAGGCATTGACCTTTATCAAGAAAGCCTTTCTTGATAAAGGTCAATGCCTGACCGAAACGCGTCGACTGGTAAGTGATACTCTGATAGGGAGCTATTTTGTAAAACGTCTGCACTATTATTGTTCTTGTATCTTTGACAGAAAGGATCAATATGGCAGATCACTGACTGACCGATTGGGTCATCACTTAGGAGTCTTATCTACATCTAACACTTGGGAGAAAAAACACTGGGAGGAATACCACTACATCTGTTTGGGACAAACAAGTACATTTATTCATTTTTCATTTTTAATTTTTCACATCTGACATTCTCCACTGTTGTTTGACTGTTCACTTTGTTTCAGGACTTTTTTGGACCTTTTTTTGGATTTTTATATTTTTATATTTTTATATTCTAAATTATATTTTTTATATGGTTTTTTTGGAGTTTGCCATTGTACACTAACACTACACAATTTAACGATTGCTAGTTGTGTTCACATCATAGGTTTACACTGATCTTTACACTGTTCTTTGTTAACCTTTGTTTGCACTTTATTATTTCACACTGATGTGTTAATAAGAGCACCCACACTCAATCCAATAACATTCAATCCATTTGCTTTAAAGCACTGTTAAGATACATAGCTTGTATCATTGACTCACAACATATCAGATTTCCAAACCAATCGAAGTACTGATAAAATCAAGTTTTGGATACATCTGTTTTTACTGATTGCTTTTACATTTTGTTTTAATTATTGTAAATCTTGGATCCAGGATATATGTATATATATTTTTTATGTACTCTAGATATATTTTAACTGTTTTCTATATTCATTGTAATAAATGATATAATTTCACTTAGACCCAGCCTTGTCCTTTTGGCGCTTTAATAATAATTTTTCTTTCTGAATATCCACTTTTCTGACCGCTAGGGGTCAATTTATTAGAGCAAAGGGTCCCTTTTAGCATTAGGCGCTTAGTGTCCACCCAGATACAGTATTCACCTCTGAAAGCTTGTATTTCTTAGTAAAAAAAAACAAAAAACCATGGACTATGCAGAATAATATAGTATCGTACAGGAATTAGTATTGTTAAGGCTTCATTCTTTTGTGAGGTTATTAGATTACTGTCATTGTTAAAAGGTTCATTTCTGGTGTTGGCTTCCTCGTAATGAAATTTCTCAAAAAAATAAAATAATTGAATACATATGTATAAAACATTAGAAATGTATCCCAAAAAAATCGAATATTTAGAAATACATACATTCAGGTTAAGAGTTAACTGTAATACATTAGGGTTATATCCAAATTTAAAAAAATTAATTAAAAATCTGGACTAAGTTATAACTGTTCTCGCTTCATCCTTTGTTAAAGGATAATATACCATTCTTACTTAATCATTTGTACCGAGTGATACAGTATCATACTAGATTTAATATTAATAGGACTTCATTCCTTTTGTTGGATGAAAGTCCAACTAGTCCTTTGTTAAAAAATAACATACTATTCTCACTTTATCATTTGTTAAAAGACAGTATAAACTGTAGATGATTAATACTGTATGATGGGTTGGTTACTTTTACTTTAATAGAGATCTTATTTTATTATATGATGGGTTAGTTTCCTTTACTTAGTAAAGATCTTGTTTAGAGTTGTGTTTAGATTCCTAGACTTAATTGTCGCTTAGTGAAAAAATGAAAAAGATTGAATACATATTTATAAAGTAATAAAATGTATACTAAAATATTCAAATATGGAAATTACATACATTCATGTTAGGAGTTAACTATAATACATTCGGATTATATCCCCATTTTTAAAATATAAACCTGGACTAAGTCTTACTGTTCTCACTTCATCCTTTGTTAAAGGATATTATACCATTCTTACTTAATCATTTGTACCGGGTGATAAAGTGTCCTGATAGAGTTAAAGGGCCATGATACCCACATTTTTTCTTTCATGATTTAGAAAGAGAATGCATTTTTAAACATCTTTCTAATTTACTTCTATTATCTAATTTGTTTTATTCTCTTGATATTCTTTGCTGAAAAGCATATCTAGATATGCTCAGTAGCTGCTGATTGGTTGCTGCACATAGAAGCCTAATGTGATTGGCTCACCCATGTGCATTGCTTTTTCTTCAAATAAGGATATCTAAAAAATGAAGCTAAATAAATAATAGAAGTAAATTGTAATGTTGTTTAAATTTGTATGTTCTATCTGAATCATGAAAGAAAGATTTTGGGTTTAGTGGCCCTTTAATATTAGTAGGACTTCATTCTTTTTGTTGTGTAAAACTCAAATGTGAAGTAATTTTTGTGTTTGTTTCAGAATAAGTGCTATTTTTTTAAAAAAGTTTGGAAAGAATAAATAAATGTTTTTTTTTTTAAATATATATATATATATATATATATATATATATATATATATATATATATATATATATATATATATATATATATATATATATATATATATATATATATATATATATATATATATAAATACTGATGTTAGGGGTAAGCTATAGTAACATTAAGATTACATCCCACTATTAATAGTATAAACTTGGGCTAAGTTATAATTGTTCTCACTTAATCCTTTGTTAAAAAATAACATACTGTTCTTTCTTTATCATTTGTTAAAAGACAGTGTAGGCTGTGGATGATTAGTACTATATGATGGGTTAGTTACTTATACTTAAAGAAGATCTTGTTTTATTATATGATAAGTTAGTTTCCTTTATTTAATAAAGATCTTGTTTAAAGCTGTGTGTAAATTCCTAGACTCAGTTGTAACTTAGTGGGTACATATATAGCATCTTCATGGGTGAACACATTTATTTGTTTACTTCAGTTGATTAATATACTGATCTTTTATAGTGGCAAATATTATGTATAAGTTTATAAAAGATGGTTGAGGTCAAATTCACTGTTTAGTCCCTTGGGATGTAGGGTGCCAAAGTTATATATAAATTCTGCCTCCTTCCTTAACATTTTCTTCTCTAAGTTGCCCCTTCTACTATCTCTTTTAACTTTGAAGATGCCCCAGTATTTAAATGCTCCTAGATTGCTGTTATGTTTTTCCTTAAAGTGTCTGTATAGCACTGTATCCTCCCTTTCGTGTTCTATCGCTAAAATGTGTTCCCTTATTCTATCTCTAAGTTTACGGCTTGTTTGTCCGCAATATTTTAAACCACATTCGCATTGTATCATGTATATCATGTTCTCATCACTGCATCTGATTATATCCTGAATCTTTGTTATTTTCCCATCTTTATCAGATTTGATCATTTTTATTTTATTACTATGTTTACAGGCCTTGCAATTGTGGCACGGGTAAAAAGCCTTTTAATTCTTTACCTAATAGATCTCTATTTTGATTAGTTCCACTTTTTGTGCGGTATTCGCTAGGGCAGAGAATATTTTTAAAATGTTTTGCCTTTTTATAGATAAACCTAGGATGATTTGGTATTTGTTTACCTATAATGGGGTCTTTTTGTAACAGGTGCCAGTGTTTGTTAATGATTTTTTTAAACATCTTATGTTGTGCCGTATAATTCGTGATAATAGGTACCTCAAGTTTCTCAGTGTGCCTTATGTCCTCAACATTCATTTTGTTATCTTGAATCTTTTTGGTTAATAATTTTTCTCTTTCTGTCTGTCTAACTTCTTCTATTACTGAGCTTATTTTTATATTATCATAACCTTTCTCTTCAAAGCGGTCAGCTAGGATTTTTGACTGTTCTTCAAAGCTCTCTATTCTAGAACAGTTTTTTCTCATTCTTAATATCTGGCCTTTTGGGATGTTTCTAATCCAATTTTTATGATTACAGCTTGTGTTGTCTATATAATTGTTAGCGTCAACACTTTTAAAATGGGTTTTTGTCTCAATGCATTTATCTATTATTTCCAATTTGATGTCCAGGAAGCTAATACTTTGTTTATTAAAATCGTGTGTGAACGAGAGTCCGTATTTATTGCTATTTAAATCCTCAAAAAATAACTCTAATAGTTCTATGTCACCTCTCCATATCATAAACAGATCGTCTATGTATCTTTTATAGAGCACAAGGTTCGCACCCCATGGGGAAGTATGTATTAATTCTTCTTCCAAAATCCCCATGAAAAGATTGGCATAGCTGGGTGCGAACCTTGTGCCCATAGCCGTTCCTTTTAATTGCAAATAATATGTTTCTTCAAACCGAAAATATTTTTTATTAAGTATAAAATTTATGCATTTCAGAATAAAATTACCTTGTGTTTCAGTCATATTAATATCTTTCTTTAAAAATTTATCAACAGCTTGTAGTCCTAATTTATGATCAATGTTTGTATAGAGTGCATTAACGTCGCATGTTAAAAGTGTCATATCATCTTGAGATTTTATGTGTTTGATACTGTTGAGGAAATTTGTAGAGTCAGATAGATAGGATTGTAGATTTTTTACATAATCTTGCAGAAAATAATCAACATACTGGGATAGGTTCGCAGTGATGGAATCTATCCCAGAGATTATTGGGCGTCCGGGGGGGTTTTGGGGGTCTTTGTGAATTTTAGGTAAAAAATAAAATGTTGGGGTTCTAAAGTGTCTAGTCAACAAAAAAGTGTATTCTGAATTATCTATCAATTTTGTTTTTAATGCTTCATCAAGTATCTCTTTAAGTTGTACATAATAAGTGTCCCCTGGATCGTTTCAAAGGCCTAGATTTGGAGTTTGGCGGTAGCCATGAAAACCAGCGTTAGAGGCTCCTAACGCTGGTCTTAGGCTACCGCCGGTATTTGGAGTCAGTCAAAAAAGGGTCTAATGCTCACTTTTCAGCCGCGACTTTTCCATACCGCAGATCCCCTTACGTCAATTGCGTATCCTATCTTTTCAATGGGATCTTTCTAACTCCGGTATTTAGAGTCGTGGCTGAAGTGAGCGTTAGAAATCTAACGACAAAACTCCAGCCGCAGAAAAAAGTCAGTAGTTAAGAGCTTTCTGGGATAATGCCGGTTTATAAAGCTCTTAACTACTGTGCTCTAAAGTACACTAACACCCATAAACTACCTATGTACCTCTAAACCGAGGTCCCCCCACATCGCCGCCACTCGATTAAATTTTTTTAACCCCTAATCTGCCGACCGCCACCTACGTTATACTTATGTACCCCTAATCTGCTGCCCCTAACACCACCGACCCCTATATTATATTTATTAACCCCTAATCTGCCCCCCACAACGTCGCCGCCAGCTACCTACAATAATTAACCCTTAATCTGCCGACCGCCACCTACGTTATACTTATGTACCCCTAATCTGCTGCCCCTAACACCGCCGACCCCTATATTATATTTATTAACCCCTAATCTGCCCCCCACAACGTCGCCTCCACCTGCCTACACTTATTAACCCCTAATCTGCCGAGCGGACCGCACCGCTATTACAATAAAGTTATTAACCCCTAATCCGCCTCACTAACCCTATAATAAATAGTATTAACCCCTAATCTGCCCTCCCTAACATCGCCGACACCTAACTTCAAACATTAACCCCTAATCTGCTGACCGGAGCTCACCGCTATTCTGATAAATTTATTAACCCCTAAAGCTAAGTCTAACCCTAACACTAACACCCCCCTAAGTTAAATATAATTTAAATCTAACGAAATAAATTAACTCTTATTAAATAAATTATTCCTATTTAAAGCTAAATACTTACCTGTAAAATAAACCCTAATATAGCTGCAATATAAATTATAATTATATTATAGCTATTTTAGGATTTATATTTATTTTACAGGTAACTTTGTATTTATTTTAACCAGGTACAATAGCTAAAATAGTTAAAATAATTACAAAATTACCTGTAAAATAAATCCTAACCTAAGTTACAATTAAACCTAACACTACACTATCAATAAATTAATTAAATAAAATACCTACAATTACCTACAATTAAACCTAACACTACACTATCAATACATTAATTAAATACAATATCTACAAATAAATACAATTAAATAAACTAACTAAAGTACAAAAAATAAAAAAGAACTAAGTTACAAAAAATAAAAAAATATTTACAAACATCAGAAAAATATTACAACAATTTTAAACTAATTACACCTACTCTAAGCCCCCTAATAAAATAACAAAGACCCCCAAAATAAAAAAAATGCCCTACCCTATTCTAAATTACAAGTTCAAAGCTCTTTTACCTTACCAGCCCTGAACAGGGCCCTTTGCGGGGCATGCCCCAAAGAATTCAGCTCTTTTGCCTGTAAAAAAAACACATACAATACCCCCCCCCAACATTACAACCCACCACCCACATACCCCTAATCTAACCCAAACCCCCCTTAAATAAACCTAACACTAAGCCCCTGAAGATCTTCCTACCTTATCTTCACCATACCAGGTTCACCGATCGATCCAGAAGAGCTCCTCCGATGTCCTGATCCAAGCCCAAGCAGGGGGCTGAAGATGTCCATGATCCGGCTGAAGTCTTCATCCAAGCGGGAGCTGAAGAGGTCCATGATCCGGCTGAAGTCATCATCAGCCAATCAGAATCAAGTTCAATCCGATTGGCCGATCCGATCAGCCAATCAGATTGAGCTCGCATTCTATTGGCTGATCGGAACAGGGGTTAATAATAATATGCAGGGGTCAGCGATAGCGGGAGCGGCAGATTAGGGGTTAATAAGTATAAGGTTAGGGGTGTTTAGACTCGGGGTACATGTTAGAGTGTTAGGTGCAGACGTAGGAAGTGTTTCCCCATAGCAAACAATGGGGCTACGTTAGGAGCTGAACGCGGCTTTTTTGCAGGTGTTTTTTTCAGCTCAAACAGCCCCATTGTTTTCTATGGGGGAATCGTGCACGAGCACGTTTTTGAGGCTGGCCGCGTCCGTAAGCAACTCTGGTATCGAGAGTTGAAGTTGCGTTAAATATACTCTACGCTCCTTTTTTGGAGCCTAACGCAGCCATTCTGTGGACTCTCAATACCAGAGTTATTTTAAAGGTGCGGCCAGAAAAAAGCCAGCGTTAGCTACGCGGGTCGTTACCGACAAAACTCTAAATCTAGCCGTTAGTTTCTTGTAAGTTGTCTTATCATCTAATATTTTATGAGCTTCTTTTAGGTAGTTACTGTTACTCATGATGACCGTCCCCCCTCCCTTATCCGCTTGTTTGATTATTATGTCTTTTCTTGATTGTAAGTTTTTTAGAGCTTCTTTTTCTTTCTTAGTGAGATTCCAATTTATACATTTGTTTTGTTCAGTGTTAAGTTTATCTAAATCTGTTTTTACTAACTTTTCAAAGGATTCGATAAAGTTACCCTTTTCTTGTATAGGGAAGAATGTTGACTTTGTCTTTAATCCTGTATGTATATACTGATTGGTTTGGTTTGATTCTTCACTGTTTTTTATAATTGGATTTTTTGCAAAATATTTTTTTAAAGTTATTTTTCTGACGAATTGATTGATATTTATCAAGTGTTCGAATTTGTTCAATTTTGTGGTGGGGTCAAATGAAAGTCCCTTACTAAGAACTTTTTCCTCATCATAAGAAAGTGGAGTACCACTTAGATTAAATATCCCTGTCTTCTTAGTTGTTTTAGGCTCAGTTATTCGTCTATTTCGTTTAGTCCCTCTCCCTCTGTTCCCTCTCTTCTTCTTTTCCCCTTCGGTGGTTCGTTTGATCTTTCGTAGCCTCTTTCTAAAAAATCCTTGGAAGGGCCTGGTGTGTTATAAGAGTTTTCTCTATTCTCAAATTCTTCCCTCAGATCAGTTAAACATTCGTATCTATTACTTGTTATTAATCCTCTTTCTTGTTTATCATTATCATCTCTTTTATTCTTTCTCTGTTCTTTATCTCTTCTGGGGAGGCCACTGTCTCTATATTCTATTCTATTTCTCTGATGTTCATCTTCTCTTCTTCTATCATACCAGCCTCTATTCTCATATCTAGACCTGTCGTTAAATTCCCTATTATGTCATTTTTCATTGTCATATTGATCTCTCCCATCAAAGCCTTTTCGGAAGTTGTAATCATTTCTATTATTTCTTTCTCATTTGTCCATTCTATAGTCATAATCATTCCTGTTATATCTTTCCCTTCTCTCATTCCCAAAGTTCCTATCTGAGTAATTTTGATGTTGTCTGAAGTAATTGCTCCTTCCATAATTGTAGTTTTGTTGTTGTCTAAAGTAGTTATTCCTATTGTAATTATAATTTCTATTATAAGTGTTGTCCCCATAGTATTTGTCATTCGTGTATCCGTTTCTGGGATAAGGTCTATATTGTCTATAATCATCGTTATTGTATCTAAATTGTTTATTTTCAGTTATGTTATGTCTAGAGTCTGTTTGCCCTTCGTTGTTGATATATTTGAGTTTTTTATCTCTTTCTGTTCTTTCCTGTTCTTCTCTTTCTGGTACTACATTTTCTACTCTTTTTTTTACTGAATATTACACTATTCTTCTCAGCATTGGTAATATTTCCCCCTAGATCCTTTACCTCATAATCTTCCTGATCTCGATCATATTTCTTCCATTTGGTATACAGGATATATTTATTCAAATCCTCCAATCTTGAACTAATCTCTCTTTGTCTTTCTTTGTATATTGTATCTTTCTTTTTTATCTCTAGAATGTTTTTTTGTTTATTAATTTCTTCGTTTAGTTCTTCTATTGTCTCTTTTTTTAATTAAGTTTACAGATGCATTTGCTAGAATTTCCTACCATTCGTCTTTCAAATGTTTTTTTAGTTCGAAGGTACAGTCCTTTTTGAGCCTGAGGCCTCTTGGCACCATTCCTTCATTTAGATATCTTTGCATAAATTTTAATTCGGTTCTAATTTTTAATTCTTTAGATAACATTTTCTCTAGATTTTCTATTGAAATATGTTGATCTTCTTCTTTCTTTTTTTCAAAAACTTTAGGTGTAGTCACTTGTGAGAAGACTACACTAGTGAAGGAGGCTATATCTGGAGTGAGTTAGATTGTTCAAATTACCCTATCTATAGGAAAAGTCCTATTGGCTGATGCAATCAGCCAATAGGATTGAAGTTCAATCCTATTGGCTGATCCAATTAGCCAATATGATGGAGTTCGCATTCTATTGGCTGTTCCAGTCAGCCAATAGAATGCGAGCTCAATCCTATTGGCTGATTGGATCAGCCAATAGGATTTTTCCTACCTTAATTCCGATCTTCTGTCCTCTTCTGCCCGGATCGGATGAAAACTTCTGCCCCTCTGGAGGACCACTTGTGCCCGGCTGGGTGAAGACATCTCACGGTAGGGTGATCTTCAAGGGGTTAGTGTTAGGTTTTATTAAGGGGGGATTGGGTGGGTTTTAGAGTAGGGTTGGGTGTGTGGGTGGTGGGTTTTAATGTTGGAGGGGTATTGTATTTTTTTTACAGGTAAAAGAGCTGATTACTTTGGGGCAATGCCCCGCAAAAAGTCCTTTTAAGGGCTATTTATAATTTAGTATAGGGTAGGGATTTTTATTATTTTGGGGGTCTTTTTTATTTAATTAGGGGGAGTAGATTAGCTGTAATTAGTTTCAAGATCAAGCCCTGTATAGGGAGAAACGCGTTGATGAAGTCACCACTATAGTTATTCTATCTACATTCTAAGCTGGAGCTACACTCGTGAGTGTGCATTGCTGCAGGAAATCGTTACCCTTTGTATAATCGAAAATTGGCAACTGTTAGCTGGGCCGGCAGAGACTGACATTATTGACAAACAAGGTCGGCATAATCTGACAAGGGTACTACTGCACAGAACTTTATCGCAGAGTGAAATCAGAGCCCCTCCGTTTGGGGATTGGACTAAGCTAATTTTTCTATACATCACTCCTTCAAAGGTATCTTGCGTGTTGGCATACACTTAAGAGCAGATACTTTGGTAGCGAAAATTTCAGTTACCTTCTAAAGCCGCTCCGATAAAGGACCAATCAGGAGGCTGATCCAGGACAGCGCCCATAAAGGTGACGTCACCCCGCTACGGCGGTAACTTTGATTACAGAGACTTCAGAGCACATGCAGTGTGGGGGTAAGCCTGCGGTTGATCGCTATTTGAGAGTATTGACTCTGGAAATCACTCATGTTAACTTTTTAACTCGAACTGACATTAGTTCCACTGGTCCACATTAACGGATCTTCCTATATATATTTTTATGTGGTGGAAACCTGAGTTTTATTTTTTAACGGAGACGTCCGTTAGTTTTATGCATTTACAGATAAGAACTTTTAATAGAATTGTTTAATACTATTCTTTTGTGTTTTATGAAGTATATTAAATTGGCATAGCCCCTTTTTTATATGTTAGATTTGGTCTTCTTTTTTAATCATAGTATCTTAACTTAATAAGAACACTAGTGCACTATTTAAAGGAATACACCTGGTAATTTGAAGTAATTTGTTTCCTACTAAAGATACACCATTAGTAAATGGCACCTTGAATTAATTTAGACTTTGTTTTTTAGCACTTTTTTTTCTTTTTTTCTTATAGGATATACCTGGTTTTATCGTATTTAATAAATCACGTTTAGAGTTAATTCACCTTCAGCTTTTAGCGCTCCTGTTTTCTGTTATCTCGTATTAGATTAGGGGGATGTGGGTGGTGGGTTGTAATGTTGGGGGGGGTATTGTATGGTTTTTTTTTTACAGGCAATAGAGCTGAATTCTTTGGGGCATGCCCCGCAAAGGGCCCTTTTCAGGGCTGGTAAGGTAAAAGAGCTTTTCTATTTTAATTTTAGAATAGGGTAGGGCATTTTTTTATTTTGGGGGTCTTTGTTATTTTATTAGGGGGCTTAGAGTAGGTGTCATTAGTTTAAAATTGTTGTAATATTTTTCTAATGTTTGTAAACATTTTTTTATTTTTTGTAACTTAGTTCTTTTTTATTTTTTGTACTTTAGTTAGTTTATTTCATTGTATTTATTTGTAGGTATTGTATTTAATTAATGTATTGATAGTGTAGTGTTAGGTTTAATTGTAGATAATTGTAGGTAGTTTATTTAATTTATTTATTGATAGTGTAGTGTTAGGTTTAATTGTAACTTAGGTTAGGATTTATTTTACAGGTAATTTTGTAATTATTTTAACTAGGTAGCTATTAAATAGTTATTAACTATTTAATAGCTATTGTATCTGGTTAAAATAAATACAAAGTTGCCTGTAAAATAAATATTAATCCTAAAATAGCTACAATATAATTATAATTTATATTGTAGCTATATTAGGATTTATTTTACAGGTAAGTATTTAGCTTTAAATAGGAATAATTTATTTAATAAGAGTTAATTTATTTTGTTAGATTTAAATTATATTTAACTTAGGGGGGTGTTAGTGTTAGGGTTAGACTTAGCTTTAGGGGTTAATACATTTATTAGAGTAGCGTTGCGGACAGGTCGGCAGATTAGGGGTTAATAAATATAATATAGGGGTCTGCGGTGTTAGGGGCAGCAGATTAGGGGTACATAGGGATAACATAGGTTGCGGCGGTGTACGGAGCGGCAGATTAGGGGTTAATAATAATATGCAGGGGTCAGCGATAGCGGGGGCGGCAGATTAGGGGTTAATAAGTGTAAGGTTAGGGGTGTTTAGACTCGGGGTACGTGTTAGGTGCAGACTTAGGAAGTGTTTCCCCATAGGAAACAATGGGGCTGCGTTAGGAGCTTAACGCTGCTTTTTTGCAGGTGTTAGGTTTTTTTCAGCTCAAACAGCCCCATTGTTTCCTATGGGGGAATTGTGCACGAGCACGTTTTTGAAGCTGGCCGCTTCCGTAATCACCGCTGGTATCGAGAGTTGCAGTGGCGGTAAATATGCTCTACGCTCCCTTTTTTGGAGCCTAACGCTGCCCTTCTGTGAACTCTAAATACCAGCGGTATTTAAAAGGTGCGGGGAAAAAAAAGCATGCGTAGCTAACGCACCCCTTTGGCCGCAGAACTCTAAATCTAGCCGTATATGAGGAATATGCAGCAATACTAATAACGGGAGGTAAGCTAGAAAAATCTAGGAGCTGCAGTTGTGCAATATTAGACTGTGTCTCTCATTCCAATTTCCAATACAAAGGTGAAGGAATCTATAGTTTGGAGTAGATAAGTAGAAATGGAGTGTGTGACTATGTTGCAACGTGATGGAAAAAGGGGAGCGGACTAAATAAGATGTAACCTCAGTTTTACAATATTTTATGAAGCTAATGTTCCCCACAGTTATAAGAAGGAGTACTTTTGGGTTTTATAATAGTAATTTGTGGGGAGTTGGCGTGTATCCTGGCCACTCTGGGGCCAGAGTAGATAGGGGGAGGGGTATACAATGGGCCAGAGCCATTCGTTATAAAGGGGGTGAGAGGGGCGAAAAGCGATAGGGAATTCCTTCGCACGAATGTAGGGCTGATGTCACAGAACAGTAAATCTTTGAGAAGTGAGAGCTAAGACATTAAATAGGAGAGGGAATAATTAGTATTTAGGTGGCATTGGAAGATGTATAATACAGTCCCTTAAATAATACAGATAAGTGTATGTGGCTAATTAGTCTTAACGATAACGGGACATCAGCCTCCAATATGTAGAATATAAAGCTTAGGTTCTATGTATTCATTCGGTTATTTAGCACCGGATATACAAAGCAAACTATATTGTGCAGTGTCTGCAGTATTCCTCTCAGACCTATATGTAGTGAGGTTTGCCAGCAAGGTGAACAGCCCAAAATCTGGATAAGAATATAAAATAGTAGGGAATATCATTATATATACACTAGTGGGATTGTGATGTGAGAGCTTATTTACAGTATTTATGAAAGCCAGGATATATGTTAAACAAATTCACTACCCACTACCCATCAGGACTAATACAGGCTGCTGAAATACAAATAGAGGTTTACATGTCTCAAACCTAGTAAATACATAGAGGACTGCATGGTATCGTAAGCATATAGATAAAGTGAACACTGTGAACTAAGAGAAGCACAACCAATATGTCTGAGTATAATGATGGCCATTATTGTAGAGAAGGAGACCTTTTGGTATATCACGCTATTATGACTGAATATACAATGTTAAGGAAAAACTGTGTGAGGCCAGGGAAGGGGAGGTAGAACAAGGGATTGCTAAAGCAGCCAACATATAACAATTATCACACAAAGTATCATTAACTTATGTCCCCTGTTAGATAACACGTACCTGGATAGAACACTTTTAAAGATATCTATAGCACCTCCTAATTAGGCAACACATCAAACTAACACATAGGCAATTATAAAAACATAAGGAACAAATTACAACTAACCAACACACAAACATGCCTTATACGTTTGGTCCATATTAGGGGTGGCAAGAGATTAGAGATAGGCTTCTTAGCCTACTCCCATGACCGGCAGCTTAGCAATCACCGCCATTAAAAGCGAGAGGCCCTGTAGGATCCGGAGCAGAGGCTTGAGGAGGAGAGAGTCAGATGAGCTGTGAAACAAACCAAGGAGGCTCATTGTATTGAGGAGTCTATAGCGTGTGAATCCTGAACTCTCAATACGGCTCCAAGGAATCTCCATATCATCAGTTCCACAGGTAACATGGGTATAAGTGACCACTATGTCATTAATGGCAGACCTGTCTGTTTCTAGTACCGCTCCTGTCTGTTGCCCCAGGACGGAAGTCAAGGAGTCAGCTGCACGATTGAGGTTACGGTCTGGGTAGATGTCTAAGATTAGTAGAGAGACAATCTGAGGGACCGTCTCAGTTAAATGATGTGGATCTCCGCTGGTCTCATCTGTCATCTGATCAAGGAGGCAGAAATGTTGTAGATTGTCTTCTTCTTATGGTAGGTAGAGAGCAGTGTTGAGATCATCTCCCAGACCATCAGACCAGTCTTCGCCATTAATAATGAGGTGCCGAAGAGAGTGAAACTGTGCATCCATCCGGAGTGTTAGTGCAGTGAGTGTTTCGATAATAAGGCTCTCCATTTTCTTTGCTTATGAAAGAGTCACCACTGCCCCAAGAGATGTGCGTTGCAAGGGAGTCTGGATTCTAAGAAATCCTAGTGTTGAGGCGCTCCAGCAGTGGTGGTGAAAATGTCTGGCCCTTCATTTTCAGAGGGATCGCATCGTGGCTGGTGTCTCTGTGTCAATGGCGGCTTTGCAGTGCTGTATAAGCTGCTCTTAGGAAATGCTACCCATAGCTGGGTCATGAAATATTTGGCCAATCCATTAACCGTACTCTGTGATGCACTCACTCTTTCAACATAATGTATGTAGGAACCCAACCATCCACATGGTATCCAAAATCTCTGTGTAACGACTCAACTCCGTTTCCTCAAGCATTATAAATAGGCGTCTTGGTGTTCAATGAGGATTATATCAACGTTGCTATCCAAAATACGATATTTAAGGTTATTTGGGGCACTGTGTGGTAATATTGTAGCAGGAGCTCCCGGTATCTGTGTCTGCTTGGATTCACAGTTGGCTCCGCCCCCGCTTAGGGTTTATTTTATAGGTAAGTATTTAGTTTTAAATAGGAATAATTTATTTAATTGTAGTAATTTTATTTCATTTTATTTAAATTATATTTAAGTTAGGGGGGGTTAGACTTAGGGTTAGACTTAGGTTTAGGGGTTAATAAATGTAATATAGTAGCGGCGACGTTGGGGGTGGCAGATTAGGGGTTAATAAATGTAGGTAGGTGTCGGCGATGTTAGGGATGGCAGATTAGGGGTTAATAAAATTTAACTAGTGTTTGCGAGGCGGGAATGCGGCGGTTTAGGGGTTAATATATTTATTAAAGTGGCGGTGATGTCCGGTCGGCAGATTAGGGGTTAAAAACTTTATTTAAGTGTTTGCGATGTGGGGGGGAGGCCTCGGTTTAGAGGTTAATAGGTAGTTTATGGGTGCTAGTGTACTTTTTAGCACTTTAGTTAAGAGTTTTATGTTACGGCGTTAGCCCATAAAACTCTTAACTACTGACTTTTAAATGTGGTAGGAGTCTTGACAGGAGAGGGTGTAATGCTCACTTTCTCCAAGACTCATAATACCGGCGTTAGAAAAATCCCATTAAAAAGATAGGATACGCAATTGACGTAAGGGGATTTGCGGTAAGCTCGAGTCGCGGAATAAAAGTGAGCGGTACACCTGTACCTGCCAAACAGTGTTTTTTATTTTGTGTAACTTAGTGTTTTTTTTATTTTGTGTAACTTATTTGTTATTTTTTTGTAACTTAGTGTTTTTTATTTTGTGTAAGTAACTTAGTTGTTATTTTTTTTTTGTAACTTAGTAATTCTTTATTGTAGATTTAAATAACTTGAATAGGGTCAGGTTTTTAAATATGTAATATAGTTAATTTAATTTGTAGTTTAATGTAATTTTAGTATAATAGGGTAGGTTAATTAATAGTTTAATATAGTTTAATGTAATTTTAGTATAATAGTTAGAGTAGGTTAATTTATAGTTTAATATAGTTTATTTTACTTCTAAAGGTAAGTTTAAATTTATTATAAGATAGGGATGAGTTAATATTTAATGTAAAGTTAGCGGGTTGTTAGGTTTAGGGGTTAATAGCTTAATTTAGTTTATGGCGATGTGGGGGGCTGGCAGTTTAGGGGTTAATGGGTTTAGTAAGTGGTAGTGATGTGGGAGGCCAGGGGTTTAGGGGTTAATACATTTATTTAGTTGGGGTCCGGGAGCGGCAGGATAGGGGTTAATAACTTTATTAGAGTTGCGGTGGGCTCCGGGAGTGGAGGGATAGGGGTTAATACATTTACGGCTAGATTTGGAGTTTTGTCGGTAACGACCCGAAAAGCTAATGCCGGCTTTTTTCTGGCCGCACCATAAAAATAACTCTGGTATTGAGAGTCCACATAAAGGCTGCGTTAGGCTCCAAAAAAAGGAGCGTAGAGCATATTTAACGCAGCTTCAACTCTCTATACCAGAGTTGCTTACGCAAGCAGCCAGCCTCAAAAACGTGCTCGTGCACGATTCCCCCATAGAAAACAATGGGGCTGTTTGAGCTGAAAAAAAAACTAACACCTGCAAAAAAGCCGCGTTCAGCTCCTAACGCAGCCCCATTGTTTGCTATGGGGAAACACTTCCTACGTCTGCACCTAACACTTTAACATGTACCCCGAGTCTAAACACCCCTAACCTTACACTTATTAACCCCTAATCTGCCGCCCCCGCTATTGCTGACCCCTGCATATTATTATTAACCCCTAATCTGCCGCTCCGTAAACCGCTGCTACTTACATTATCCCTATGTACCCCTAATCTGCTGCCCTAACATCGCCGACCCCTATATTATATTTATTAACCCCTAATCTGCCCCCCCACAACGTCGCCTCCACCTGCCTACACTTATTAACCCCTAATCTGCCGAGCGGACCTGAGCGCTACTATAATAAAGTTATTAACCCCTAATCCACCTCACTAACCCTATAATAAATAGTATTAACCCCTAATCTGTCCTCCCTAACATCGCCGACACCTAACTTCAATTATTAACCCCTAATCTGCCGACTGGAGCTCACCGCTATTCTAATAAATGTATTAACCCCTAAAGCTAAGTCTAACCCTAACACTAACACCCCCCTAAGTTAAATATAATTTACATCTAACGAAATTAATTATCTCTTATTAAATAAATTATTCCTATTTAAAGCTAAATACTTACCTGTAAAATAAATCCTAATATAGCTACAATATAAATTATAATTATATTATAGCTATTTTAGGATTAATATTTATTTTACAGGCAACTTTGTAATTATTTTAACCATGTACAATAGCTATTAAATAGTTAAGAACTATTTAATAGTTACCTAGTTAAAATAATTACAAAATTGCCTGTAAAATAAATCCTAACCTAAGTTACAATTAAACCTAACACTATACTATCATTAAATTAATTAAATAAAATACCTACAATTACCTACAATTAAACCTAACACTACACTATCAATAAATAAATTAAATACAATTCCTACAAATAACTACAATGAAATAAACTAACTAAAGTACAAAAAATAAAAAAGAACTAAGTTACAAAAAATAAAAAAATATTTACAAACATAAGAAAAATATTACAACAATTTTAAACTAATTACACCTACTCTAAGCCCCCTAATAAAATAACAAAGACCTCCAAAATAAAAAATGCCCTACCCTATTCTAAATTACTAAAGTTCAAAGCTCTTTTACCTTACCAGCCCTGAACAGGGCCCTTTGCGGGGCATGCCCCAAGAAGTTCAGCTCTTTTGCCTGTAAAAAAAAACATACAATACCCCCCCCAACATTACAACCCACCACCCACATACCCCTAATCTAACCCAAACCCCCTTAAATAAACCTAACACTAAGCCCCTGAAGATCATCCTACCTTGTCTTCACCTCACCAGGTATCACCGATCCGTCCTGGCTCCAAAATCTTCATCCAACCCAAGTGGGGGCTGGCGATCCATCATCCGGTGGCTGAAGAGGTCCAGAAGAGGCTCCAAAGTCTTCATCCTATCCAGGAAGAAGAGGCGATCTGGACTGGCAACCATTTTGATCCAAGCGGCATCTTCTAACTTCATCCGATGACGACCGGCTCCATCCTGAAGACCTCCACCGCGGACCCATCTTCTTCCGGTGACGTCCAACTGAAGAATGACGGTTCCTTTAAGGGACGTCATCCAAGATGGCGTCCCTCGAATTCCGATTGGCTGATAGGATTCTATCAGCCAATCGGAATTAAGGTAGGAATATTCTGATTGGCTGATGGAATCAGCCAATCAGAATCAAGTTCAATCCGATTGGCTGATCCAATCAGCCAATCAGATTGAGCTCGCATTCTATTGGCTGTTCCGATCAGCCAATAGAATGCAAGCTCAATCTGATTGGCTGATCGGATCAGCCAATCGGATTGAATTTGATTCTGATTGGCTGATTCCATCAGCCAATCAGAATATTCCTACCTTAATTCCGATTGGCTGATAGAATCCTATCAGCCAATCGGAATTCGAGGGACGCCATCTTGGATGACGTCCCTTAAAGGAACCGTCATTCTTCAGTTGGACGTCGCCGGAAGAAGATGGGTCCGCGGTGGAGGTCTTCAGGATGGAGCCGGTCGTCATCGGATGAAGATAGAAGATGCCGCTTGGATCAAGATGGTTGCCGGTCCGGATCGCCTCTTCTTCCCGGATAGGATGAAGACTTTGGAGCCTCTTCTGGACCTCTTCAGCCACCGGATGATGGATCGCCAGCCCCCGCTTGGGTTGGATGAAGATTTTGGAGCCAGGACGGATGGGTGATACCTGGTGAGGTGAAGACAAGGTAGGATGATCTTCAGGGGCTTAGTGTTAGGTTTATTTAAGGGGGGTTTGGGTTAGATTAGGGGTATGTGGGTGGTGGGTTGTAATGTTGGGGGGGGGTATTGTATTTTTTTTTTTACAGGCAAAAGAGCTGAACTTCTTGGGGCATGCCCCGCAAAGGGCCCTGTTCAGGGCTGGTAAGGTAAAAGAGCTTTGAACTTTAGTAATTTAGAATAGGGTAGGGCATTTTTTATTTTGGGGATCTTTGTTATTTTATTAGGGGGCTTAGAGTAGGTGTAATTAGTTTAAAATTGTTGTAATATTTTTCTTATGTTTGTAAATATTTTTTTATTTTTTGTAACTTAGTTCTTTTTTATTTTTTGTACTTTAGTTAGTTTATTTCATTGTAGTTATTTGTAGATATTGTATTTAATTAATGTATTGATAGTGTAGTGTTAGGTTTAATTGTAGGTAATTATAGGCATTTTATTTAATTAATTTAATGATAGTATAGTGTTAGGTTTAATTGTAACTTAGGTTAGGATTTATTTTACAGGTAATTTTGTAATTTTTTTAACTAGGTAGCTATTAAATAGTTCTTAACTATTTAATAGCTATTGTACCTGGTTAAAATAATTACAAAGTTGCCTGTAAAATAAATATTAATCCTAAAATAGCTACAATGTAATTATAATTTATATTGTAGCTATATTAGGATTTATTTTACAGGTAAGTATTTAGGTTTAAATAGGAATAATTTATTTAATAAGAGTTAATTAATTTCGTTAGATTAAAATTATATTTAACTTATGGGGTGTTAGTGTTAGGGTTAGACTTAGCTTTAGGGGTTAATAAATTTATTAGAATAGCGGTGAGCTCCGGTCGGCAGATTAGGGGTTAATAATTGAAGTTAGGTGTCGGCGATGTTAGGGAGGGCAGATTAGGGGTTAATACTATTTATTATAGGGTTAGTGAGGCGGATTAGGGGTTAATAACTTTATTATAGTAGCGGTGCGGTCCGCTCGGCAGATTAGGGGTTAATAAGTGTAGGCAGGTGGAGGCGACGTTGAGGGGGGCAGATTAGGGGTTAATAAATATAATATAGGGGTCGGCGGTGTTAGGGGCAGCAGATTAGGGGTACATAAGGATAACGTAGGTGGCGGCGCTTTGCGGTCGGCAGATTAGGGGTTAATAAGTGTAGGTAGCTGGCGGCGACGTTGTGGGGGGCAGATTAGGGGTTAATAAATATAATATAGGGGTCGGCGGTGTTAGGGGCAGCAGATTAGGGGTACATAAGGATAACGTAGGTGGCGGTCGGCAGATTAGGGGCTAAAAAAATGTAATCGAGTGGCGGCGATGTGGGGGGACCTCGGTTTAGGGGTACATAGGTAGTTTATGGGTGTTAGTGTACTTTAGAGTACAGTAGTTAAGAGCTTTATAAACCGGCGTTAGCCCAGAAAGCTCTTAACTACTGCCTTTTTTCCTGCGGCTGGAGTTTTGTCGTTAGATTTCTAACGCTCACTTCAGACACGACTCTAAATACCGGAGTTAGAAAAATCCCATTGAAAAGATAGGATACGCAATTTACGTAAGGGGATCTGCGGTATGGAAAAGTCGCGGCTGAAAAGTGAGCATTAGACCCTTTTTTGAGTGACTCCAAATACCGGAGGTAGCCTAAAACCAGCGTTAGGAGCCTCTAACGCTGGTTTTCACGGCTAACGCCAAACTCTAAATCTAGGCCTTAGTTAGTTTTGGCGGTGTCGGGAAGCGCCGGGATAGGGGTTAATATATTTATTTAGTTGCCGCGGGTCGGGGAGCAGTAGAATAGGGGTTAATAACATTATGTAGGTGGCGGCGATGTCGAGGCGGCAGATTAGGGGTGCTTAGACTCGGGGCTTATGTTAGGGTGTTAGGTGAAACGTTACTTTTTTTCTACCATAGAAATCAATGGGATATCTGGCAGCATCGAACATAAGCTTTTGCTGCTTTCAGACTCCCATTGATTCCTATGGCATCCGCGGCCTCCAGCGTGGCGGATTGAAAACCAGGTACGCTGGGCCAGAATAGTGGCGAGCGTACCTGTTAGAAGTTTGATAACTTGCAAAAGTTGTCAGATAGTGCCTCGGAACATCTGTAATGACGTAAGCATCGACCTGTGTCGAATTGAGACCGACGGATTGTATGCTACGTCACAAATTTCAACTTTTGCCGGTCTGTAGGGTTTGATAAATAGGTCGAATCAGGCTCACCACAATTACGCTGCAGAATTCCAGCGTATTTGCGGTTGACGGCTTGATAAATATCCCTCATAGTCACAAGCATGTTATATGTACACTAGAATGTGCCTTTACTATGTAATACTGTGAGTGTGACAGATGCCAGGTTCTGATGTTAGATGCATAGGGGCAAACTAAACCGAGAGCAACATGATCATAAATCTTAAGGACCAGATTACAAGAGTTGTGTTTGTATTACAAGTTGAAAGTAAACTGTTTTCATTCCTGCACTAACCTGACAAGCGTAAAAAGCTGAACTTAGAATATAGCGTGCGCGATAATCTATTCCCCCATAGAAGTCAATGAAGCAAAAAAAGGGGGGGGGAACTAACACCCGAATATCACGCAAACACTATAGCATTTTCACAATTGCGCTAACCCAAGATGAAAACACCCAACTCGCACGCAAACATGGATCGAATATTTTGAAGTGCTCTAACCCGACATGAAAATATCAATATTTTACATTCCAATGTACATTCTAATATTCATATAGCAGAATATGTTGTATTTATTCATAAATAGATATTTCTATATATATCTGACAGTATTTTGGTACAGTATGTATATATATATATATATATATATATATATACATATATATATGTACTGTTTGTAGATTTTAATATGAAAGCACACTTATGATTAAGGCAGCAATGCCGAAACATGTCAGGCGTGTTTTTGACATTTTTACCTTGTGACGAATAAAGATTTGAGTTTTTATACATTTTGGAGTGTGCTGGCATAATCCTTTCTTTATGTGCTACAATTATCCCCGCTGCCTGGCACCTCCGAGAGAGTTGAACAGTCATTGCTGATTGGAGTCATCCTTAGTCACATGGTGGAGGAGTGTCCGTTTCCAGTTTACAATATATGGAAGTTTGCACTTAGAAGGCGCAGAACACGCAGTGGATTCCGGTGTCACACTTACCCCTCAAGTACCCAACCTAAGAGAAGATGCAGCGGATGCCCTATCTGGATAGAAGTCTACATCTCCACTACTGAGGGCAGTGAGTATCCGTTCTTGTAGATGGAGACACCTGAAAATCTGTGGGGAAAAGTATTACCGCTTGCTTCATTGAAGGGCGAGCCACTAACATCCACAATCTCTGGAGAAAGAAGAGATTTAAACAGGCAGCAGGGAGGAAACAAAGTTGGAACTTTGGGAGCTAATAATACCGGACAAATATAAGTAACACTTTCACTTATTTGAGAACAAAAGGTACTATTGGCCAAAACTGACTTTTAATATTATAATCATTTTTTTGAGGAGGACTATGCAAAACACTTCATCTATTAGTATTTACTAATTGGTATGAATCTGAGTCAACTATATTAGGTGTGGAGTCATAACCTAGCGCTGAGTAGTTTTTCTCTTGTGCTTATATATATATATATATATATATACACACAAAC
This sequence comes from Bombina bombina, assembly GCF_027579735.1. Lineage (NCBI taxonomy): Eukaryota > Metazoa > Chordata > Amphibia > Anura > Bombinatoridae > Bombina > Bombina bombina. Next base: position 1,047,823,603 of record NC_069504.1, read on the forward strand.
ATACAGTATTAATATATATAAATACATAATTATATATAGGTATAGATATCTACAGGAATATCTATCTTATAGCTATTTAAAAGTATATAGAACATATTCTACTATGTGCAGAACTACATTCTACTATGTGCAGTACATGTAATGTCAAATATTTACAGTACAAACACAGTATAATAAATACAGGTATACGTCGTTCATACCGCGGGTTAGGGACCGGAGCCCCGCTGTAAAGTGTAAACTGCCTTAAAGTGAAACAAGGCGATTTTAGCTTTCTTTCTTTTCACTTGCTAGTGTGTTAAAAACATGTATGAACTAACACTTATTAGGTGTGCAATAGCGCTAAGTTTAGATTAACACTAGCACAGTACAGCACAGTATTCAATTAGTATTTAATAAACAATGTACATTACCTGTAAAATAGCAACAATTACTGTAGTAAAATTTGCCAGACTACAGCACTGAGACACAGGGATCAATTTACTAATGTGCAATGAAAAACACTGCTTCTTAACTTCCGCTTCAGGCGGACCTGAAGCGGAGTGGGTCAGAAGTAGCATCCGCTGCTTCATAAATCGAACCCACAGAGTGCACTGCAATGCTCTAAACAGACAGAACTGAGCATAACAAAATGGGGGCATCTGCTGCCTCATAAATTGACCCCACAGAGTGCAATAGATTTTATGTAGCAAATGTGATGCAATAAATTACAATAACCACCGGTGGTTCAACTAATAAAATACATACAAATATCTAAAAATACAAATATCTCTCCAACGTAAGTTAATGTTTATAAATATAGAAATTTATTAAAAAATGTATTTGAAAATGTATATATATATATATATATATATATATATATATGTGTATGTATTCATTGATTATCTTGATAAAGGCCACTGTGAAGGGCTGAAACGAGTAGATGACTACTTTATTTTCACTTGGAACGAAATAGGCTATCTAACACCAGAACGCTCTGTGTTTATTTCGATAAAGACTCCATCTTTTGGCTGGCAGCGTGTGAATCATACATCGGATTGGTTTAAAGAATCAGGTGACCGCTAAATGCGGAAGTAAGAATAACCGCTATGCGGAAAGGAAGGTATTGGAGTGTTTGCAGCGGACCCATTCAAGCCTGTGTACTGTTTGCTTTTTGGGAATTTTTCTGCAGCTTTTTACTTTTCGCAAAACTTTTTTCCACTTTTTTGCGAACTACCTTGGAACTTTTTCGCTATATCCCTTATACTATAGTGATTTTTTATTGTGATATTTGTATGTATTTTATTAGTTGAACCACCGGTGGTTATTGTAATTTATTGCATCAAATTTGCTACATAAAATGTATTGCACCTTTTTATCAAAGATATTAAATAATATTCTGTATTACCATTTTTTATTTCTTTATATTGCAAAATTTATATAGATTAGTATTTAGCGTTATATACCTTGCTTTTTATCGCAACATCTGTATTTTATTATTTCTGTTTTTTTGAATTGTCGTCAGAGCGCTTTTCTTTTTAGATGCTTGTTGGTATTTGAAGTTTTTAGGAAGTTAAAATTTGTGTGTTTCCTTTGATTTTCCTACTCTGACTTAACTTCCTATATCTTCTTGTAATTATGGATTTATTCAGTCTAAGAGACTCCCTGCTCCTTGAAATAGAGGGCACTAATGTTATGACTAATTTTAAAGGCAAAGAATTAGAAACTACCCTTAATGATTTTGAGGACATTTTAAAATTGAGGTAACTTTCATGCAGAAGTATGTTGATTCAAAAATTGTCCCAAGGGGTCTACGTTTCAAAAAAGAATGCAATTTTGAATTGCAAGATTCATTATTGGTAGAATGGTATGAGACTTTAGAGAATGCGTCCATTAATTTAATGAATATAATTATAAAATCTAGAAACATCACCTTAGATGAAAGTAAAATAAAAGTAGAGGAATACAAGAAAAGACTAGACCCTTTTAAAAAATCTAGAGGCTATGAAGAAAAGAAAAAAAGAGATCATCCTTAATCTACAAAATCTAAATAAAGATATCTTAGGGGAAACCTAGAAAGAAGAATAGAGATGAGCAAGATTATTCACAGACCCATACTCAGGAGACCCACAATATTGAGAATAATGAAATAGAAATAACTGATGACCAGGCCCAGACTGGACGTCGGGCATACCGGGCAAATGCCTGGTAGGCAGCGAGGTAGTTTAGCCATGCCCACTGCGCCAACCGCATCCAATTTGTTTGTTTTTTAGAACTGACTTTTTTTTAGGGGTAATATATTTAATATGTTAATGTTTATTAAACTTTGTTATGTACTGTAAGTACAATTTAAATGAAATTCACATTCCATCCTGATAATCTGACAGTCTGATTCTGAATCGATGACTCTCTCATCTCAATCTCAAGTCTTAACTTAGTTGGTTCAGCCTGAGCCAATCATATTCCTCCCTTCCCATTCCCAAATAAGCCGAAGCCGCACAGGGGCACTGTTTCCAATTCCAGCGGTGAAATATGCCAGAGTCCTGACTAAGCGGTGAGCGCACTGTGAGTGACACACAATGGCACCCGGCTGCACTACACTAATGCCGGCATACCGCGTGCCATGTCCACGTGCCGTGAGTGCTTGTAGGCCAGAAGGAATGGAAAGATGCTGCCGCCGGGCCCGGGTCCATCCCTGATTCTGGATTCAGTGAGCAGTGAGGAGAGCGAAGAGGCTGCGAGCAGACTCAGCAGGTAGCCAGGTAGGTGAGGTCTCAAAGAGAGAGAGAGGACCAGGACCTGTTTAATGGATATCATACACTGCTAGCCTTAGTAGGCCTGGCCCGGCCGCCCATGTGTACTTGCGGACTGCAGCCATATATGGGGATTGCACGTGTGCCACCATGGACTCCTCCATGTTACGTGTCTACACCACACCACACAATCTCTTTTGGTGGGTTGCTGGTCCTGGGTGGGTGTGTGGGAATATTGAGAAAACAAAAATTGTGTACACCGTCTCTGGCTGAGACACTTCCAATCCATTACAAATGCTGCACATCAGAAATCAAGTGCTGCCACATACTGGAAGATTTTATTTGTAGCGTTATTTATGGCTAACAGAGCAAATGTTTCTGATTGGCAGTTACTTAATATTTATGGAATTAGTCCCTCAGCAGCTAAATCGAATTATATGTGTGTGTATTGCTTTTTAATATTTCTGCATATATTTGTTATAATACCATGAGGATAAAATCATTTGTTTTTGTGCATATTTTTGAGAATCAACAAAGAAAATACTATACTAAAGACATATCAACATGTTTAGTGCCCATGAAAAAAGTTTGTTTTCACATGGATATAACCCATATTCATAATTAGTTAATAATGTCAGGAGCACAATTAAACCATTGAAGATCAGTTGTGTACAAATATGCATTTCCTGTTGCATTCAATACCTTTTTAAACAATAACACATTTTACCTCATTTTGTTGCTGCTCCTTCATGTGAATGATTAAAAAAAAATAAGTTTATAATTACTGTACTTTAAAACACATAATTTTAAAGGGACATTGTACTGTAAAATGTTCTCCATTTTAATGTGATCACAATTATCCTTTTTTATGTTACTCCTTTTTTTATGGGTCAGACATAATGCAGAGGGCACACAGAGGGGTCAGACATGATGCAGAGGGGCACACAGAGGGGTCAGACATGATGCAAAGGGGCACACAGAGGGGTCAGACATGATGCAGAGGGGCACATAGAGGGGTCAGACATGATGCAGAGGAGGGGTCAGACATGATGCAGAGGGGCACACAGAGGGGTCACACATGATGCAGAGGGGCACACAGAGGGGTCAGACATGATGCAGAGGGGCACATAGAGGGGTCAGACATGATGCAGAGGAGGGGTCAGACATGATGCAGAGGGGCACACAGAGGGGTCACACATGATGCAGAGGGGCACACAGAGGGGTCAGACATGATGCAGAGGTGGGGTCAGACATGATGCAGAGGGGCACACAGAGGGGTCAGACATGATGCAGAGGGGCACATAGAGGGGTCAGACATGATGCAGAGGAGGGGTCAGACATGATGCAGAGGGGCACACAGAGGGGTCACACATGATGCAGAGGGGCACACAGAGGGGTCACACATGATGCAGAGGGGCACACAGAGGTATCAGACATGATGCAGAGGTGGGGTCAGACATGATGCAGAGGGGCACACAGAGCGGTCAGACATGATGCAGAGGTGGGGTCAGACATGATGCAGAGGGGCACACAGAGGGGTCAGACATGATGCAGAGGGCACACAGAGGGGTCACACATGATGCAGAGGGGCACACAGAGGGGTCAGACATGATGCAGAGGTGGGGTCAGACATGATGCAGAAGGGCGCACAGAGGGGTCACACATGATGCAGAGGCGTCACACAGAGGGGTCAGACATGATGCAGAGGGGCACACGATGGAGAGGGTTCACACAGAGGGGTCAAACATGATGCAGAGGGGCACACAGAGGGGTCAGACATGATAAAAATATATATTTCTCTAACGCTTTATTTTCGTTTTGTTGTGTTGTTTTTTTATAATTTACTTTAGTTTTTCATACCAACCAATTGACAAAATACAGTGATTATAGGGTGCTGGAAATGTTAAAGGTTTTTGTAACTTAATCAAGTATTAAACATGCCATGTTTGGTATACGGTTAAATAAGAAATGGTGAGCAGGGGGGGGAGTGGGCCTCCTTGCCCTAAAATGCCCGGGCCTTTTTTTGGTCCCAGTCCGGGCCTGCTGATGACATTAATTTAAGACCACAGGGGAATTTAAGACCACAGGGAAAAAAAACCCATTTAAAAGTTTTTCAAAAGAAACCAGAAGAAAAAAAAAATGAATGGTTCAAACGAGATAAGACATTATGAATATGGTAATCAAAGATCCTATCAGCAAAGTATAAATTATGGTCATAATACAAACTATAGCCATTTTGAGAATAGAAAACCAGGTTCTTTAAAAAAAACTAATGAACATTATTCTAGACTAGATAGGAGAGAACCCCAATATTATAAGGAAGATTATACTTTAAGGAATAATTAGTATAGATGGAATCAAACACACAACAACAAAAAAATTGGGGTAGACATAATAATTACCATTCACAAAAAACAGGTTATTTTAAAACGAGGAGAAATAATTATCAGAATAATTGGAGACTCCCTATGGAAAATAGATTTAGCCCTCTAAAACAAAGAATAGATTCAGATATAGGACAAACGAGAGAGTAATTCGAAAACGAACCAAGTACTTTAGGAGATTTTTTTAGGGGTAGACCAAAAAACAAGGGCTAGATTCCGAAGAGAAAAAAGGGACAGAGAGGAAGGAGAGGAGGAAATAGACAAAAGAGAGAACCAAAAAAGATTAAAATAAATACTGAAGAAATATTTAATCTGAGTAAATTAAAAATGAATGAGACTCAAGAAAAAGTATTTAGTCGTGGAATGTCATTTGCACCAACTGCAAAACTAAACAAATTTGTGTTACCAATGGTAACTAGAGTACAGCCAGAGAGAGCTTGGCAAATAATTGCATCAGACCTATTTACATGGAACCATAACAACTATCTTATAATGGTAGACTACAACAGTTGTTACTTTGAAATAGTTCAACTAAGAGACAATGGCTTCTAGTTATCAAGGTCTGTCGGACCTGATCCGACAGTGCGGATCAGGTCATTGCTGATCAGATCAGTGCGGATCAGGTCAAGAGCTACTGGTGCAACACCACCCCCTGCAGACTCGCAGCCAATAGGCCGCCAGCAGGGGGGTGTCAATCAACCCGATCGTACTCGATTGGGTTGATTTCCGGCGATGTCTGTCCGCCTGCTCAGAGCAGGCGGACAGGTTATGGAGTAGTGGTCTTTGTGACCACTGCTTCATAACTGCTGTTTCTGGCGAGCCTGCAGGCTCGCCAAAAACACAGGGCGTCAAGCTCCATTTGGGGCTTGATACATATGCCCCATAAAGTCTAGTGCAGTGATAAATGTCATTAAATCTATCTTGGCAAGACATGGCATATGTGATGAGATAATATCAGATAATGGTCCTCAGTACTCCTCAATGGAATTTGCAAACTTTGCAAAAGAATGTGGTTTCAAACACACATTGTCCAGCACACATTACCCACAATCAAATGGCTTAGCTGAAAAATATGTACAAATTGCAAAGAACATTTTTGAAAAAGCAGCCCAAATTAATCAAGATCCATCTCTGTGTATTCTAAACTACCGCAACATCCCAATAGATGGAATTGCATCACCTTCACAATTACTAATGAGTAGACGTTTGAAATCAGTTTTGCCTTCAACACCTACACAACTTGCCTCCAAAGTACAGAATCCTTCAATGGTTAATAATAAAAAAAACAGGCAGAAACAGTACTTTGATCGTGGGTCTAAATTTCTAAAACCTTGTGAGCCTGGAGATAGGGTAAGGGTGCAAAATTTAATAGGAAGGTGGAAATCTGAAAGGATAACCAAAGTAACAAGTGCACCACGCTCATACATTGTCCGCACTGAGAATGGAAAAGATTACCGGCGCAACAGAATACATCTGCATCATAACAGAAGTACAAATACAGGAGCTACAAATATTCCAGTTGCAGAGCTTTATGTACCACCAAGGATGTCACATAGTGATATAAATGAGACTCTAAGCTCAACTGATGCTTCACTTGTGGACATACAGGAGGGACAATTACTGAGTACAACACCAACCACACAACTCTCTGATCACAGCTCCAATGTGATTCTTCCTAGCATGACAGAAACAGCACAAGTTGAGCCACCCAGTAGATTCTCCAGATATGGACGGAGAATCAAGCCAAAGTATTGGGAAGATTATGACACTACATAACTGTGTGCTTTGTTTTTGTTTGTTTTGTTTTTTAAATGTATATTTCTTTATATCTTATATATATATATATTTTTTTTACGAAGGGAGATGTAATGAATATATCATAATGGTTTCTTCCAGTTGTTGCTGTTTATATTTGTTGCAGTTCATATATTCTAACACTAGGGACAAGAATGAGATATTACAGTGAAATGGGTGTGTTGTCTTCAGTTAATAAAAAGTTCTTGAAGTTGAACAATGGTGCACTTATGAGTTCTGTGCATTCCATAACAGAAGATCTTTACAACACCCACAATAAACATCTTTTCGCTTGCGCATAACTGTTAGTTTTATACTCGTAATTTAGCCCAAAATTTGGTATATTACAGGATTAAATATGTAGAGGCTATTTTTCAAAATGAAACAGCACTTTAATATTGTATTGCTTTCTAGATTTATTGAATGAATTAATAAGCAGCTTTTTTTATTAGAAAACATTGTCACACTGATGAGAAGATTATATACAGTACTATAAATCAAACAAATACTGTGTAGTTTTTTTGTTAAGATTTTTAAACACTCCATTCAATGTCACTTAATAAATATTTCCCTCCATCGTTATAGTGCTATCTTTACTGTATCTTACCAGCCTATAGTGAGTAATATTCATTCATTTTCCAAAATGTAAAAGAGTTCCAAAATTTTTAGTAAAAAATGTAATTAAATCACTGGTAAAACCTTGTAACATTTCCATGTGGTTTATATTGATTATTATTGGTGTAGCAGACTTTGGACATACAAAAACAATTATGTATCTTACTTAAAGTGCCCACAAAGCAATGGTTTATTGTATTTTATTAAAACATCCATTAATACACTGCTTTCCAATGGTTAACAGTGCCATCTGCTGGGCATTGCTGCCATGTATCAGCAATGCCTCAAAGCTAGTTAGCTAATGATGATGAGTTAATAATAAAGCCCCCAATGTATGACAGTGCAGACCAATGAGTCAAGGAGAGGTACAGTTCTGGGGCTGGTGAAATGCTTGTGCAATGATAAATGCGGACAGCGTATGCTGTCTGCATTTAACAATGTCGAGCCGACATGATTCGCTATAGCAGTTTTGCAGAAATGTTATACATCCAAGGGAATTTAAACACTAAACAAATGCCAGATAGAATTATGCATTCAAAGAAAAGATTAGTCTGAGAATAACATGCAGATGTATTTTGAAAGTCTCATAAGCTGTTTAAATATTGACAAAATAAGTGTAAAGTTTTAGGGGTCAATTTTACTAAAGTGCGAGCGGACATGATACAATGTAGCGTATCAAGTCCGCTGTCGGCATTTATCATTGCACCAGCAGTTCTTGTGAACTGCTTGTGCAATACTGCCCCCTGCAGATTCGCTGCCAATCGGCCACTAGAAGGGGGTGTCAATCAACCCGATCGTATCCGATTGGGTTGATTTCTGTCCGCCACCTCAGAGCAGGCTGAAAACTATGGGGCAGTGGTCTTTAGACCGCTGCTTCATAACTTCTGTTTCCGGCGAGGCTGAAGGCTCACCAGAAACACGGGCATCAAGCTCCATATGGAGCTTGATAAATGGACCCCAAAGTGTCTATAAAACAATGGGAGCTGCCATGTTGTAACTTAGGCTGTGGCCAATTAGAGACAGTTATAAATAGGTCACTAGAGTGTGCAGCCAATGGCTGTGTGGTATATAAACGTGCTCTGTACTTCCATTTCTAACACCAACTGAAATGCTCACAATTTCAGAATGGAATTACAGGAAAAAGGGACAAAATATATAATTAAAGTATATTGCAGACTTTTTATATACAATATATATATATGATTTATCATTTTATATTACCATCTCAAAGTGTTTAATGTCTCTTTAACTAGAGCCCTAGATGGCAGCACTATTTCCTGTCATTTAGTGCTTCAGACATGTGCATGCTACCTATCTAGATATCTCTTCAACATAAGAACTAAGCAAATTTGATAATAGAAGTAAATTTTAAACTTTTTAAAAATTGTATAGTCTATCTGAATCATGAAAGAAAAATGTGGGTTTTCATGTCCATTTAAAGGGAAAGTCTATTCCAGATTTTGTATTGCTTAAAAAGATAGATAATCCCTTTATTACCAATTCCCCAGTTTTGTATAATCAACACAGTTATATTAATACACTTTTAACCTCTGTGAATAACTTGTATCTAAGCCTCTGCAGACAGCCCTCTCATTTTAGTTCTTTTGACAAGCTTGCATTGTAGCATATCATTGCCCTCTTATATGTAACTCCACGGGTGTGAGTACACATGAACTAATGCCCTCTAGCTCTGAAAAATGCATTCAGATAAGAGGTGTCCTTCAAGGGTTTAGAAATTAGCATATGAGCCTACCTAAGTTTAGCTTTCAGCTAAGAATATCAAAAGAACAAAGTCAATTTGATTATAAAAGTGAATTAGAAAAGTTTAAAATCATGAAAGTTTAATTTTGATTAGACTGTACCTTTAAGTGACGAGTAGACAACAGTTAACTGACTAATAGACAAAAGATGTGTCCTCCTGCATCTTAAAGGGCCATTATACACTCATTTTTTCTTTGCATAAATGTTTTGTAGATGATCTATTTATAAAGCCCATAAAGTTTTTTTTAATTTTTTTTTATAATTTTGCTAAAGAACATTGCTCTGATTTTCAGACTCCTAACCAAGCCCCAAAGTTTTATTTGAATACCGTCAGCTACCTTCTCCAACTTGCTCCTGTTTGTGTAAAGGGTCTTTTCATATGCAAAAGAAGGGGGAGGGGGGAGTGTCTTATTTCCCACTTGCAGTGGGCTTTCCAACTACCTTTTCAACAGAGCTAAACTGAAAGCTTCTAAGTACGTTTTTAAACCATTTTATACTGGATTTTTATATCAGTATCTGTGCATCTTATTCTTTATAGTAGTGTCTATTACATGCAGTTATATGAAAATGAGTGTATACTGTCCCTTTAAGTCTGAAAACTACTTATAGGACTTGACAGCTTCAGAGAAGTGACGTGCGGTGAGGTCAGAGGCAAGTGAGGCACTGCAAGCATAATGATGCTGAATGTGGGGCAAGCATACCTAAGAAGGGTTAATGAATAACTGGGGTGCATTACTTTTTTATATATGAAATACTAGTGAGTCCTTAACCCTTCCTATACCAGTTTTTCATTAACATTTAATTAAAAAATGAATTAATTTGCTAATAATTATCAGTATGTATGCACATCAGTTACCCAGGGTGATCTGCTGCTCTCAGTATCCTTCTGACAGTAATTTGCCCATTCCAGTAGGACCCCTCACTCATTAGCTCAGTCAACAGTGGTGTGTATTCACTTTATCCTGAACTCTGTAACCTCATCACCAGCAATTTGTTTACTCTCTTAATGACTTTATCTGATGGGACCTTGCATCTTGCTCTTATTAACTCTTGTACAAGCCTTACACATACAGTCTTTCAATTGACAGCATCTTTTTTGATATTTTGTGATGAACAATGTGCATTTGTTCTTCTGAAAAAATAATCATAGTACCCTGAAAATCCTTATCAGTCTTGACAATCCTTCCTCCTAATGTTTACATCTCTGCATGTCAGTTGATGGTTTAAATACATGGGTGACTTTAGAAATAGCAGGTGCACCCCACTACATACTTAGCCAATGATACATTGCAGAGACCGGATGTCTTAATTATACCCCTGTAAGTGATTAGCTTATTGAAGTCAGGGTTCTGGTTCATGGTAATTGAACTTAGGTTGGTTGGAGGATTTAATGGATCATTATACAGTATTGGTTTGGTTGACAGCTCCTTGCATCTGAATGAATTGTCTGCAGAGGTTGCAATGTCTCTATCAATTAAACAACTTGTTTTACATTGTCTTTAAAAAGTGTGTGTGCATAAATATATATGTCTGCATCTCTATGCAGTCAGTCAGAGACTCAGAGTCAACAGTGGTCAGAGTGACGAGTCAAAAGTCAAGCACCCCTACCCAGCCTAGGTCACCTCCTCCTACCGGTATAACTTTACTTAAGTCTGTCTGACTTACTTGTAGCTGTGTCGGGTTGTTGTCTGCTCCTCAGTCAGGGTGACAGTGACAGTCAGTCAGTCAGTGCCACCCACTGCTCGCTGCTAATTTCAATAACTATTAACCAGATCAGTCCTCATCATGTGATCATCTGATTCAGAATCAGATGATCACATGATGAGCACCGGTCCGGTTAATAATTCTGCTAAGCTCCCTACAGTAATCGTTGGTCAGTCAGAGACTCAGAGTCAATAGTGGACCGTCAGAGTGACAAGTCAATAGTCAAGAGCCACTACCCGGCCTAGGCCACCTCCTCCTACCGGTATAACTTTACTTAAGTCTTCTTACTTGTAGCTGTGTCGGGTCATGGCCCGCTCCTCGGTCAGGGGCCAGCTGATCAGCAATCCGGATCCTCCTCTGTCGTTCACTTAATTTTTATGGCTGCTCTCACTTGCTCAGTGACTCAGTCCCAAAAGGCAGGAGTGTCTGTCTGTCACTGTTGTTCCCGCCAGACTGGTCCTCGTGTTGCGCATGCACAGTGCACTAGGGAGTCAAACAGCTCTGATCAGTATGTTCTCCTGGTGCTGTCACTCACCAGGAGAAAATACATGACCGGCGTTGATTGGCTCCCAGGAAAATACGAGGCCTCATTAGAGTTGCCTCTTTAATAGTTTTTTCAGCCACGCTGCAGCTACAAATCACCACTGGGTGTTGCAGCAGAGCTGCTAGTTGTAAAAATCTAATGGAAAATATTGTGCAATAGAGACAACGCAGAACCCACTGCCTCTATTGTGCAATGTTATAGAGTTGGAAATATTGAGAAAAAAAAAATTACTTTTTTTAAAAATAAAATTATATTTTTTATTTCCATTTGCCCCAAATGGCAGGTGCAGCAGTGCCTCACCTGCCTCCTATGATTGCACGTCACAGAGAGACTTCTCACCTGTCACCAATGTTTCACCAAACTTAAACTCTCAGATCTGCCGCTGGTACAGCACCTTGATTTATAGATAAGGGAAAAGTTTGTGGTTGATAGCCCTAAGCAGAAATGCAATATAAATTATCAAAAGGAGCGCTCTAAAAAAGCTAAAGTGTAGCTGTATTGGATAGCAAAAAATATATGAGTGCATATAAGTTAATCTGACTAATAGATGTATCAATAAGCAAACGCAGAAAATTAACCACAAATGCCTAGCAGTGGTACAATCTAAATATCCTAACTCTGCACTAAATAAAGGAACACAGTCTAAATATGGCAATCGAAAAGTACATTTGATAAAAAGTATATTTAATAAAATATAACACTAATAATATAGTATAACAGATCTAGTCATATAAAATACATTTATTACATAAAGTTAAGGTCGACCTTATAAGTAAATGAACAATAAATTAAATAGAATTTACATAACAATATACAACAAAACAAATAAACAAAATGTATAAAAAGTAGTTAATGCTTGAATGAAATAATGTCCCAAATGGCCAAAGAGGCCAAAAAGTCTTTTATAAAGTCTTTAAATCCTGGGTGTTTGTATGCTTTAAATCCGTGATAGCAAGCCTCCTGGAAACAAAAGACAATCTCCTTCAGGCAGTGTGAAGAGCCGTGTGTAAAATAATTACTCTCTACTCACAGTTTCAAAAGGCTGAGGTCTGCGATAAAAAGTGCCCTTAAATAATAGCTGTGTATAATTTGTTCAAATTCTGGATAATTTCCAAAGAGTTCAAAGTTTTCAGGGCAAGGAAAACCACTTAAATTACAACGTGATAGACATCCGCAATCCTGGAGCCTGGAACCAAAGATACGGCTGCTAACTGAATAACCCTCTAGACCGATAAGCTAATGAAATCAGCCCAATCAGTCAGAGGTGCCGTGGCCAAAATTCAGAAGTGCCGTTCACAACAATGGTATGTCGGCTCTATGCGGGATTTGAAGATAAGCTCCGTTAAGGAGTATACACCATAGAGCAACACGTTTCAAATTTAATCTTTTTCAAGCTCATTACCGAAGGAGCTCCTTCCAGATAATTATATACCTATATCTAAGCCTTGATTGGATGATTTGTGAACCAATCAGGCAGATGAACCAACTACGTGTCAATCAAATATTTGATACACGCCGCTACTAAAATCAAAATGCAAACAAAGTACTGCTATAATCAATGTAACGATTATAAAGAAAAGCAAACACGCTGATCTCGCCAACAAATGGATCTACAATAATGTATATATAAGACCCAATTTGTGACTATTATTGTGCTTAGCGATTAATCTATAGTAATGGACAAAAAGATATAACATGGAACAAATTGCCGCAAACAGAAGACTAAAAAATAAAAACTGTTGTCAAATACCTAACTCAACCAATATGCAAAAACAATAATTCATAGAGGGTGTTGCAGATCAAACTGCCGGAGGATATTTTGAAACAAATTAATACTTAATAAAAATTAGTTGTTAATAAAAGGGAAATGGTTACTTGGCAATTTAGAAAATACCACTACATAGTGGGACTTCTCAAATTAAGAAGCCAAATGTGAAAATTTCATTAATTCATTTAAATTTTTTTTTTAAATTTCATAGATTCATTTAAAGATTTCATAAATTCACTTAAAAATATTTTGAAAACTCTTATTTAGAAAATCTTTATTTAAAATATCTATTTAAAATAATTCATAAAAATTCCTATAAATTCCCAATACAATATGTAAAGGGAAATTAAAAATATTTTATAAAAAACAATTTATAAAAGATAATCTTTTAAAAAATAATCTTATAAAAAATAGATAAAATTGACCCTAAAAAAGTTCATAAAAACCTGTTGCAAAAAACATTTCACAATAATTCATAAAAAATCACAAAATATTTGCATAAAAAATCCATAAAAAATCACAAAAAACAACCCAGATCAAATTCTAGGTTTAAACCATTGGGAGTTAATGTTTTAAGCTCAAAAATCCATTTGGCTTCCAATTTGAGAAGTTCATTATGTACATTACTCCCTCTCCAATTGGGTTTTACTTTATCAATCACTGTGTAACTGAGATGATTAGTATTTCCATTATTACATGTTTTAAAATGCCTAGGAACAGGGAGATCTTTATTTCTTTCCAAATTCATATCTATTTATTTTTTATAAGATTATTTTTTAAAAGATTATCTTTTATAAATAGTTTTTTTATAAAATATTTTTAATTTCCCTTTACATATTGTATTGGGAATTTATAGGAATTCTTATGAATTATTTTAAATAGATATTTTAAATAAAGATTTTCTAAACAAGAGTTTTCAAAATATTTTTAAGTGAATTTATGAAATCTTTAAATGAATCTATGAAATTTTTAAAAAATATTTTTAATTTTTTTTTTAAATGAATTAATGAAATTTTCACATTTGGCTTCTTAATTTGAGAAGTCTCACTATGTAGTGGTATTTTCTAAATTGCCAAGTAACCATTTCCCTTTTTATTAACAACTAATTTTTATTAAGTATTAATTTGTTTCAAAATATCCTCCGGCAGTTTGATCTGCAACACCCTCTATGAATTATTGTTTTTGCATATTGGTTGAGTTAGGTATTTGACAACAGTTTTTATTTTTTAGTCTTCTGTTTGCGGCAATTTGTTCCATGTTATATCTTTTTGTCCATTACTATAGATTAATCGCTAAGCACAATAATAGTCACAAATTGGGTCTTATATATACATTATTGTAGATCCATTTGTTGGCGAGATCAGTGTTTGCTTTTCTTTATAATCGTTACATTGATTATAGCAGTTTGTATTTTGATTTTAGTAGCGGCGTGTATCAAATATTTGATTGACACGCAGTTGGTTCATCTGCCTGATTGGTTCACAAATCATCCAATCAAGGCTTAGATATAGGTATATAACGGTAATGAGCTTGAAAAAGATTAAATTTGAAACGCGTTGCTCTATGGTGTATACTCCTTAACGGAGCTTATCTTCAAATCCCGCATATAGCCGACATACCATTGTTGTTAAATGCGCTTCTGAATTTTGGCCACGGCACCTCTGACTGATTGGGCTGATTTCATTAGCTTATCGGTCTAGAGGGTTATTCAGTTAGCAGCCGTATCTTTGGTTCCAGGCTCCAGGATTGCGGATGTCTATCACGTTGTAATTTAAGTGGTTTTCCTTGCCCTGAAAACTTTGAACTCTTTGGAAATTATCCAGAATTTGAACAAATTATACACAGCTATTATTTAAGGGCACTTTTAATCGCAGACCTCAGCCTTTTGAAACTATGAGTAGTGAGTAATTATTTTACACACGGCTCTTCACACTGCCTGAAGGAGATTGTCTTTTGTTTCCAGGAGGCTTGCTATCACAGATTTAAAGCATACAAACACCCAGGATTTAAAGACTTTATAAAAGACTTTTTGGCCTCTTTGGCCATTTGGGACATTATTTCATTCAAGCATTAACTACTTTTTATACATTTTGTTTATTTGTTTTGTTGTATATTGTTATGTAAATTCTATTTACTTTATTGTTCATTTACTTATAAGGTCGACCTTAACTTTATGTAATAAATGTATTTTATATGACTAGATCTGTTATACTATATTATTAGTGTTATATTTTATTAAATATACTTTTTATCAAATGTACTTTTCGATTGCCATTTGCATTTAGATTGATATTTTCATCACCATATTTAGACTGTGTTCCTTTATTTAGTGCAGAGTTAGGATATTTAGATTGTACCACTGCTAGGCATTTGTGGTTAATTTTCTGCGTTTGCTTATTGATACATCTATTAGTCAGATTAACTTATATGCACTCATATATTTTTTGCTATCCAATACAGCTACACTTTTAGAGCGCTCCTTTTGATAATTTATATTGCATTTCTGTATTCTATAGAAGTGGAGAGACTTCTATTTCATCTGGAGTCTGTTGTAGTAGTTTTGTTTTGGCGCGGTCTCATACATTGTTTTTTTCTGATACCCCTAAGCAGCCATAGCAGGAGACATTTTTAACTAGGCGTGCCATGTGCATTTTATCGTCCAGTTCAGCTAAAGACAATAACTCAGACCAGTTATTCTGCGACATGGATACATAGGGGCCGATTTATGATGGCCCGAATGGGGCAAAATACCCCTGTTTTCCATGCGAGCCAGAAACAGGATTTAAGAAGCAGCGGTCTTGTGATGAGAGCAGGATGTGATGTCACTAGTTTGGGGGCGGGGCTTAGGTCCGGTAGTCTGAGTTGCAGTTAGTTAGTACAATCAACCTGACCAGATGTGTATTGCTATGCTCTGTAATAAAATAGAGTTGTACCATGATTGCTGTGTCCTGCATATGTCCTGCATCTCATGACATGGTGTCAGAAGTTCTGGACTGCGCTTCTGTTCCTGATCGATTGCAATGTCAAAGTTTACCCCACCTGAGCCTTTTGACTTCTCTCAGCCTGCAGCTTGGCCCACATGGCGTCAGCGGTTTCAGCGCTTCAGGATTGCTTCCAAACTGAACAAGGAGAGTGGTGAAGTACAAGTTAATTCTCTTTTATACTCTATGGGGAAAGATGTGGAGCCAGTGTTCAATGCTTTTACTTTCCAAGAAGGGGAAGAATTTAACTTTGATATAGTTATGGATAAACTCAGTGCCCACTTTGTGCCCAAAAGAAATGTGATTCATGAGAGAGCTTGTTTTCACAAACGTAATCAGCGTGTGGGAGAATCTGTGGAGTCATTTGTGCACAGCCTGTATGAACTAGCTGAATTCTGTGAGTTTGGTGTTGCTAAAGAAGCGCAAATCAGAGACAGAATAGTTATTGGAATTGCAGATGCTGAAGTCTCACTGAACTTGCAGTTAGAGCCTGATTTAACGTTAGATGGGGCTATTAGGATGGCCCGCCAGAGTCAACTGGTGAAAAAGCAAAGTGCTGATCTGAGGTCTGAGAGTATTGTGGATGAAGTGCAACAGTCTAGGAAAACTGCTAGTGAAAGGCACAGTGTGAGCAGTAGATCTAAAGTACTGGAAAGGCCTAGAAGTGGATGGGCACAACATGCCCGATGCACACAGTGCTACCGGGCTCATGATCAGAGTGCTATATGCCCGGCCAGAGATAAAAGATGCAGAAAATTTAACAGAATAGGCCATTTTGAAGTGGTGTGTAAAACTGAATACATTAAGGAGATGCAGGTTGACAGTGACCAGGAGGGTCAGGAAGTGTCTTTTGTGGGGTCCGTTGTGGAACGGACAAGCTCAGAGGAAGATTGGAAAGTTACTTTTACTGTAATGGGAGCCAAAGTTTATTTTAAGATTGACATAGAAGCAGATATCACTGTAATGTCTTTTGCTGAATTTATGAAACTGCCTCGACAGCCCCAGCTGGCGAAGGTTACTACAAATGTCCATAGCCCTGGTGGCCGCATTGATTGTGTGGGGAAATTTCTTGCCAGCTGTGAGTACAAGCAAAGGAAGTTCACCATGTGGGTGCATGTGATCCGAGGTCAGTGTGTTAACAATTTATTGAGTAGAAAAGCAGCCTGTGACTTGGGCCTCGTAGCCAGAGTGAATGAGATTTCCGAAGATATGTTTTGCGAGTTGGGCCTACTGAACTACAAACCTGTCCGTATAGCACTTAAAATTGACGCAGTCCCATACAGTATTTCTACGCCCCGTAGAATTCCGTTCCCGCTCATGCCCCAAGTGGAGTAAGAGCTTATGCGCATGAAGTCTATGGGGGTTATTGAAGAGGTTGTTGAAGCGACTGATTGGTATGCCCCCATTGTTCCAGTTGCAAAGAAAAACGGAAAGGTGCGCATCTGTGTGGACCTGAAAAGGTTGAATGAGGCGGTGAAGAGAGACAGATTTGTGCTGCCGACATTAGAAGATATAGCTCCAAAGTTGTTCTTTTCCACATTAGACGCTTCTAGCGGCTTTTGGCAGATCCCCCTGGATCCAAAGTGCTGCAAACTGACTACCTTTATCACACCGGTAGGTCGGTTCTGCTTCTGCAGACTCCCCTTTGGGATATCCTCCGCTCCTGAAATCTTTCAAAGGGAAATGAGTTCTCTCCTGAGTAACCACGTGGGCACGGCAGTCGTCATGGACGACATTCTAGTGTATGGGTCTACGGTGGAGGAGCATGATCAGCGTTTAAGTTGTGTACTACAGGCTATCAAAGAGTCTGGGCTGAAGCTGAATAAAGAAAAATGTCATTTCAGGAAAACTGAATTATGTTACTTTGGGCATATCATCAATGGGGATGGCATCAAACCAGACCCGAGAAAATTTGTGCTATTGAACAGATGGAAAGTCCTTCTGATGTACATGAGCTGAGACAGATATTGGGCCTTGTAAATTATGTGGGCAAGTTTCTTCCAGATTTATCAACAGTTTTACACCCTATCACAGAGTTGCTTAAGAAAGACGTTGCCTGGGTCTGGGGACCTTCACAAGAAAAAGCTTTTATGCAGGCCAAGTCCCTGCTGGGGTCTGCCCCAGTGCTGGGGTTCTACTACCCTTCAAAAAAGACTATGGTTAGTGCCGATGCAAGCAGTTATGGGTTGGGGGCTGCTCTCCTGCAGTTAAATGAAAATAAACTACAACCCATCGCCTACTGTTCCCGCACACTGACGTCTGTGGAGTCAAAATGCGCTCAAATTGAGAAAGAGTGCCTGGCGGCAGTTTGGGCCTGTGAGCCCTTTCAGCGTTATCTAGTGGTTTTCGAGAAATTTAGTCTGGAAACTGACCACAAACCGTTAGTCCCTCTAATCAACTCTTATGACATTGACAAAACACCCTTGAGATGCCAGAGACTTTTAATGAGACTGCTCAGGTTCAATGTTCAGGCAGTGCATGTGCCGGGGAAACAACTGGTTGTGGCGGATACACTATCCAGGTTCCTGCTGGCTGCTGCTGAAGAATCCTCCACAGAATCTGATGTGAAAGTGTATGTTGATTCAGTTCTGGCCTCTAAGTCCTTTTCTTCAAGGAAACTGGAGGAAATAAAGAAAGAGACATATTTGGACACAGATCTGCAAGAGGTTATAAAGTACATAAAAGAAGGGTGGCCCGAGAGCCGGGCAGCCTGGATGTCTTTAAGTGCTTACCAGCCAGAGAGGTCGCAGCTCACGGAGCTGGAGGGGTTGGTGCTGTTCCAAGACTGCATCGTAATTCCTGTCAGCATGAGGAAGGAGATGTTAAATAGGATTCACGATGGCCACTTAGGCATTACAAAGTGCAGAGAAAGGGCAGCTACAGCTGTGTGGTGGCCTGGGATCAGCTCCGACATTGCAAATCACGTGTCTAAATGTGCCTTTTGCCGGGAACGCCGGCCTACTCAGAGAAGGGAGCCCTTGATTTCTACTCCGCTGCCTGCGGGGCCGTGGCAGAAAATAGCTGCTGATTTGTGTGAACTGCACGGGAAAAAGTTCCTTGTTGTGATCGACTACTATTCCAGGTATTTGGAGATTGCACCCCTGAATGATATCACAAGTCAGGCCGTTATTATTCGCCTGAAGAGCTTGTTCGCCCGCTGGGGCATTCCAATGGAGCTAGTAAATGATAATGGTATGCAGTTCGCTTCTACAGAATTCAGTGCTTTCAGCAGGGAGTATGATTTTGTACATTCCACGTCAAGTCCACATTATCCGCAGGCCAACGGAATGGCTGAAAGGGCAGTTCAAACCACAAAATTCATTCTAAAGCAATCTGAGCCGTACCTAGCCCTCTTGTCATACAGGGCGACGCCCATTCAAGCCACCGGGTTTAGCCCGGCACAGCTGATAATAGGACGCCAGATTCGCACCACTTTACCTTCAGTGGGTGTCTTCAAGCCGCCTGGCCCTGTTCCTCGGGATGAAGTCCTTAGGAGGGATGAAGAGGCCAAAAAGGGTTATCGTTTCTTCTACGACAGGAGACATTCTGTCAGGCCCTTACAGGAACTGAAATCGGGCCAAAGTGTCAGAATTAAACTGGATGATGAGAAGAAATGGAAGACGCCTGCTACGGTAGTTGGCCGCTCTGCAGAACCAAGGTCTTATAGAGTCCTTACGGAGGGAGGGACGGTTACACGCCGTAACCGAAGACATCTTCAGTCTGTACCTGAGAGTCTGGAACTGGATGCCTTTGTACCACCGCCGGTGGGATCCCCTGTTCTAAGAGAGGTGCCTTCCCCTCAGCAAGACCACAACGGGGATATATCTTTGCCTCCAGCGGACTCTTGTTCACCATCTTCTGTATCAGAGGACAGTTCATGCAAAGTTACATCAAGCGGAAGAGTGGTGAAACTTCCGGCCCGATATAGGGACTGACTTTAGCTAGAACAGTGACCGGAAGTATGGGCAGAATAATCCCATGGTCACTGTGGACTAGGGTAGTCTACCCCGATGTCCAAGTCAGGATGTAATTTATGTGTTAATATTTTCTGAACCTATTTGTTTATATATTGTTCAAAAAAATGTTGTTGTATACTCTGTTCGTATACCTTGTTATTTGTTATATTCAAATGTATGCTTCGCCTTTGAAAAAGGGGAAGATGTGATGAGAGCAGGATGTGATGTCACTAGTTTGGGGGCAGGGCTTAGGTCCGGTAGTCTGTGTCGCAGTTAGTTAGTACAATCAACCTGACCAGATGTGTATTGCTATGCTCTGTAATAAAATAGAGTTGTACCATCATTGCTGTGTCCTGCATATGTCCTGCATCTCATGACAGGTCTTAAGACCGCTGTTCCTTAACTCGTCTGCAGCCTCTGAGGTTGCGGACATCAATCTGCCCGATCACATACGATCGGGTTGATTGACACCCCTGCTAGCAGCCGATTGGCTGCAATCTGCAGAGGGCAGCACTGCACAAGCAGTTCACCAGAACTGCTTGTGCAATGTTAAATGCAGACAGTTTATGCTGTCAGTGTTCAGCGATTCCTGGCGGACATGATACGCTACAGCGTATCATGTCTGCCAGACATTGATAAAATGACCACATCGGCTCTGAGATAACTCTAAAGGCTTTGATTTACTCTCTCTGTCTGACCCTTAGATTGAGGATGATAAGTGGTTGATAATGAAATATTGAGTCTAAGATGCTTGCATAACTGTCTTCAGAATTTGGAGACTATGGAGTCAAACAAAGTGGCATAGGAAGAGGGTAGCAAGTAATTTGGCTGAAGGTAAACTAGGTAATGCTGTAAAGTTAACCATCATTGAAAAGCGATTTATGATCACCCATATGACTGTTACCAGAGGAATCAGGGAAGTCTGTTATAAAATCCAAAGCAATGTCTACCCACAGTTGTTGTTGAATGGGTAAAGGCTGGAGAAGTCTGAACGATAACTGGCGTGTGTCTTATTCATAGCACAGTTTGTACAAGCAGATACATATGCATCTTTCTTAATGGTGGGCCACCATAAATGACATAACAGTTTCCATAAAGTCCTCTTTTGTCCCAGATTACCAGAAAGTGAACTATCATGAGCCCAAAGTAAGTTCCTTGTAAAATGAAGGGGGAGCAAACTGTACTCCATTCAGGATTGTATGGGCCTAATGAGTGGGTATTTATTATTATTATAATTAGTGGCATTTTTTTACAGAGCAGTGAGTGCCCTTTTCATGCAATTTGTTTTTTTTTTGTATAAAACTTTTTATTGAGGTTTTCACATGGTACAAAGAACAAAGTACAGAAAGTGAGAATATCATAATCTTGTGCAGTTGCAATAGTTTGCTCAATACAGTTGTGTACATTGCTAAAATAATTGCGTAAAATATGATCTATCTGTAATTATCCTCAAGCCTCTTTTATATTAAACATAATAACAAGAAGAGAAAAAAAAAACAACAAGATGCGATGTGACAGAGTTCATGTACATACAGTCCTTTTGCAAATGGAAATAATGCAGTTGGTTGAAATAATTACCTAGATCTATGGATACAGTGTCAGGTATCACATTGCTTCGCTTCTTTAAATAACAATGAATTACCCTTGAGAGGGTCAGCGTCAGGGGGAAGTCTCAGCACTGATGATCATAAAAAAGGGGGGGGATATTTTTGGGGTGGTCAAGGTGTGCGGTCAAGACAATATATAAGCCTGTTAGTTGCATCTCCTATCTTTAATATACTGCCTCTCCCATGGAGTGTCCCTAGAGCTAGGAGCGGGAATCGAGTATTCACGCCCAACCCCATCGGCTAGGGGGTATATACTCAGATTAATCATCTACACAAGATTCTATAATGGTGCATCTCTCCTATATAGATAATTAGTTTCCAAGTAAAACATTATCTCAGCGTAGAAATCCAATCTATCCATTGAATAATAGTAATACCTTTCTAGTTTCAGGTTAGTAGTCATCTGTGTGACCCACATATTCAGTGTCGGGGGAGATTCTGATTTCCACATCCGTGGAATCACCTGTTTGGTGCTACAAATTGCTAGTTGGAAGAGAGCTTCATGTTGTTTGGAAGGTATTCTAAGGGTAACATTAAATAAATACACTAATGGATCTAAGTCAAATTCACATTCTAGGATTTTACTAATTGTAGAATGTATCTTTGGGCATGTCCACCACAGGTTATATGAAGATCCCTGTTCTGCACATCTACGCCAGCAGCGATCTGAGGCTTGGTGGCAGATGTATTTCAGATGTTGTGGTGTAAGATATCACCTGAGTAGAAATTTGTAGTTTGTTTCTAGTGATGCCGAGTGGGCCACTCTACAAATTTTGTGAAATATCGTCGCCCACTCATCCTCACTTAAAGTGTAAGGTAGCTCTTTGTGCCAAGAAATTATGGTTTTATTTAAAAAGTGCATAGAGAGTTGAAATTGCATGAGGGGGTGTCTCTTCAGCACGAAACAGTTTCTCAAATACATTGAGGTCTCTGACTAAAAGGTGTTTTTGTCTGTGGGTATCAAAGAAATGCCTCAACTGGAAGTATTGGAACCATTGTGTGAAGTGCGTAATGTGCAGCGATGAGACGTTTTGTTTGGAGATCAAATTCCCTGAGTCAATAAGGTCGTGGAAAGGTAATAGACCTTGTATATCAGACGATTGTGTAGGCGTAAGGGGGAGAACTATCGGGAATAGGAGTTAGACAGGACTGTCATCAGTGGAGATGGGATCGAGGAGATATGAGTATATTTACGGATCAGGCTGAGCCACAGATCCAGGGTTTCTTTGATAATTGTGTAATTTTTTATGGAGTTCAGGTGATTATTTGTCTGTTGTCAGCAAAAAGCACCTAACTGGGGTGTAGCTGTAATCGAATGTTCTAAGCGGATCCACAATCCACCTCTGTCAACCGCAAATGTGCACCAGTCAAGGACTCTACGAATAAACACAACTGCTCTGTATTTTGCCATATCTGGAACTCCTAAGCCTCCGTTCAGTTTGGTCATATACAATGTGTTTTTGGCTATTCTGGGAGGCTTTTTTCTCCAGATGTATGAGTTAATCATGCTTTGTAGTTATAAGTTTCCGGGAATGGAATTTGTAGGGTTTGGAATATATAAAGGAATTTGGGGAGGAGTGTCATTTTGACAACATTAATTCTACCTATCCATGAAATGTTTTTGTTCAGCCAGCTAGAGGTCTCCCTAGTTAAAGTTGTTAGAAGGGTGTCATAATTAAGTTCTACTAGTCTTTGGGGACAGGTCGTTAGGTGTACTCCAAGGTATTCTAGGGATGATGTTTGAATTAAATATGGAGTCTGTTGTGCCAATTTCAGTGTTTCCCTTTCAGTGAGGTTAGCCGCTAAGATTTCTGATTTGGCTAGATTAACAGAGTAATTAGACACTCTACCTCCTCCCTATGTATTTTTGGTGTATTCTATTGTATCCTGCTTGCTCTGTTTTCATTTCACACCTACCCCTATCCAGCTAAGCAGCCCACTCACCTTCCTGCTGTATTTAATGCTGCTCCCAGCAACATTGAATTAAGTTCTCTCTTTCTCCCTCCTCCCTATGTATTTTTGTTGTATTCTACTGTATCCTGCTTGCTCTGTTTTCGTTTCACACCTACCCCTATCCAGCTAACCAGCCAGCCCACCTTCCTGCTGTATTTAATGCTGCTCCCTGCGAGGCCGTGCAGCGGGCACACCGCTGGCGCATCAAAGGCATGCCAAAGGCAAGCCTGTCAGTACCCGTCTGCGCCCCGACCACACCCAACGCCACAAACCTTGACTCCAGAAACTGCCGCCACTACGATGCAAGTACCCTCCATGCGCTCAACACCGGTAGATCGTCTGCCTGCCACCACGCATCCTCGACCAACACCTTCGGACCTTTTACCTGCCGCAACTGCTCCTTCCCCTCCCTCCGGACCACAAACCAACCAACTAACCCACCCAAAAACAGCCGCAATTACCTAAACTGCATCCTCCTCAACACCCGCTCCATCCACAAGCACGCCCTTGAAATCTGGAACCTGCTAGACTCCACCTCCCCAGACTTCACCTTCCTCACCGAGACCTGGCTAAACCCCACATCGCCACTGCAATACCCGAAGGCTACAAGATCTGCCACAAAGACCGCAGCAACCGACCTGGA
The DNA here is from genome assembly GCF_027579735.1 of Bombina bombina. Classification (NCBI taxonomy): domain Eukaryota; kingdom Metazoa; phylum Chordata; class Amphibia; order Anura; family Bombinatoridae; genus Bombina; species Bombina bombina. The sequence continues at coordinate 1,047,848,042 of NC_069504.1, forward strand.
GGAGGCATCGCCATCATCCACAAACAGACCATCCAAGTCGCAACCAGCTCTGATGACAACTCACCAGGCCTAGAACACCTACACTTCAAGATCCAGGTCAACCCCAACACCACCCTCTGTGGCACCCTCATCTACAGACCTCCTGGTCCTCGTCCTGCCTTCTGCGATTCCATCACCGACCATATCGCACCCCATGCCCTCGCCTCAACAGACTACATCCTTCTCGGTGACCTCAACTTCCATCTTGATAACCCCAACAATCACAACACCTCCACCCTCCTGGAAAACCTCGGAACCATCGGACTGAAGCAACTAGTAAATTACCCAACCCACGCAACCGGCCACACCCTCGACCCGATCTTCTCCTCAGGCAACCACATCTTATTCAATAACATCACCAAACTCCCCTGGACTGACCACCACTGCATACACTTCTCCTTCAACAAACCCACCACCCACCTCCGACAGTACCACCCACCCCGCAGAAACTGGAACAACATCACCCAAGACCAACTACACCGCACCCTAAACAAATCCTCCCCACCTACTTCCACAGACGCCAACTCCTCCGCCCGCAACCTCCACCTCTGGATTACAGACTGCTCCAACATCTTCGCCCCCTCAAAAAACCATCCAGCCACCGAACCACCAACAAGGCCAGCTGGTTCACCCCGGCCCTTCAGGAATCCAAACGCCACTGCAGACAATTGGAAAGAGCCTGGAGATCCAGCAAGACCCTTCTGGAAAAAGCTGCCTTTAAGGAAGCAATCACCACCCACCACCACCTCATAAAAAATGCCAAAAAAAACAGCCATCCAAGACAGAATCAACTCTAACGCACACAACAGCAAGGAGTTGTTCTCAGTCATCAAGGTATTCTCTAAACCCAACAGCGACACCACCAACATCCCACCCTCCCAGGACCTCTGCAATACCCTCGCTGCCCACTTCCACCGCAAGATCCTTGACATCTATCACAGTTTCACACCTCATAACTCTACCTCCACCACCCACTCCCCTACACCCTACACCCCTCCCAAATTTGCCCCCCCACATCACACACGGACTATCTGGAGCTCCCTCACCACAGAGGACACCCTCAGAATCATGAAATCCATCCAATCTGGTGCACCCTCGGACCCATGCCCTCATCAAATATTTAACAAAGCAAGCAACACCATTGCCCCTGAAGTCTGCCACACCATCAACTGCTCCATCAAAACCAGCAACTTCCTGGATGTCTGGAAGCATGCAGAACTGAAACCCCTGCTGAAGAAACCCTTGGCAGATCCCACAGACCCGAATAACTACCACCCCATCTCGCTACTCCCCTTCCCGGCCAAAGTCATAGAGAAGTCCATCAACTCGCAACTTATTGACCACATTGAGGCAAACCACACCCTGGACCACTCCCAATCCAGCTTCAGAAGCAACCACAGCACCGAGAACGCCCTCCTCGCCGCCACAGACGACATCCACGCCATGCTCGACCAAGGAGAAACTGCCGCCCTCATCCTCCTAGACCTCTCAGCAGCCTTTGACACTGTCAACCACAACACCCTCTGCACCCGCCTACATGGCGCTGGCATACACAGCAAAGCCCTGGAATGGATCACCTCCTTCCTCACGGGCAGGACCCAGAAAGTCAGACTCCCTCCCTTCTCCTCCAAACCCACACCAGTCAACTGGGGTGTACCGCAAGGCTCTTTGCTGAGCCCCACCATCTTCAACATCTACATGGCCCCTCTCGCAGCCATCATCCGACGCCATGACCTCAACATCGTCTCCTACACTTACGACACCCAGTTAATCATCTCACTCACCCGAGATCCCATCACCACCAAAAAGAACACCCACAAAGGCCTGACTGCAGTTGCCACCTGGATGAATTACAACCGGCTCAAACTGAACACAGACAAAACCGAAGTCCTCCCCCTCTGACCCAATAAATCTGCATGGGATGACTCCTGGTGGCCCACCGCCCTTGGTCACCCTCCAACACCAACCGACCACGCATGACATCTAGGCTTCATCTTGGACTCATCACTCTCCATGAACCGACAAATCAATTCCATCACCTCAACATGCTTCCACATCCTCCACCTGCTACAAAAAATCTTCAAGTAGATCCCTACCAAAACCAGGAAAACTGTCACCCACGCCCTTGTCAGCAGCTGGTTGGACTATGGCAATGCACTCTATGCCGGCTCCACCATCAAACTCCAAAATAGACTCCAACGTATCCAGAACGCCTCAGCCAGACTCATCCTTGACATCCCTCTCCAATGCCACATCACCGAATACCTAAGGAACCTTCACTGGTTTCCCATCAACAAGAGAATCACCTTCAAGCTCCTTACCTACATGTTCAAGGCCCTACACAACATCGGACCCGAATATATAAACCACCGCGTAAATTTCTACACCCCTGCCAGACAACTACGATCGGCCGACCAAGCACTCGCAGTCATCCCCCACATCAGCAAATCCACAGTGGGCAGAAGATCCATCTCCCACATAGCAGCAAAGATATGGAACACCCTCCCGCTGCACCTCAGACAATCCACCTCCCTTACAAAGTTCAGAAAGGACCTCAAAACCTGGCTCTTCGACTGAACGCCCATCCCCTCCCCCCCCTCCTCCTATCTGCTTTCCCTTAGCACCATGAGACCCTCACGGGTGATTAGTTTACGCTCTATAAGTACCCAATAGATAGATAAATAGATAGATGGATACCATAATCTTCAAGAGTGGTTTGCGCCGCAGAGAGAGAGGATCTGGGTGAGGTCAGTGTTAATAATAAATCATCCACGTAGAGTACTAACTTATATTATCTAACGTGAGTCCCTGAACCTCTGTGTTTGCGTGCAAAGCAGACGCAACTACTTCCATTGCTAACACAAATAATAGTGGTGACAGAGGGAAACCCTGTCTAGTTCCATTTCAAATTTGGAAGGGCTCTGACAGGATGCCATTGACTCGTATTCTGGCTGTAGGGGAAGAGTATAGTGCGAATACACAATTTATGAAGCTGTCCGGGAGGCCAAATTTTTCTAGGGTCAATTTAAGAAAAGTCTAGTCAAGTCTGTCGAAAGCTTTTTCAGCTCCAGTAGACAGTAATATAAAAGGGAGTTTTTGTATTTTAGAATACTGTAGGAGATGAAGGACTGTAACCGTATTGTCTTTCGCCTCTCTCTGCAACACAAAACCCACCTGGTCCGGATATATCAATGATGGTAAGAGGGCATTTAGTCTATTGGCCAACATTTTAGAGTAGATTTTTATGTCTACATTTAACAGCGAAATGGGTCTATAGCTAGATGGGAGCGCTGAGTCCTTGTTTGGCTTAGGAATCACAGTGACCACTGCTTCAAGCATAGACGACGGCAGCACGTTGCCCTTACCTATATGTCTGAAGACAGCTAATAGATGTGGTATCAGGATATGTTTAAATTTTTTGTAATAGCCACCAGTAAAACCGTCTTGTCCTGGACTCTTATCCTGTTTTAATGACTTAATAGCTAACTCAATTTCTCTAGCTGTAAAAGGTTGTTTTAGTAGATCAGTTTGATCCAGTGTTAATTTCGGTAGTTCTTCATGTCCCAGGTACTATGTCTGACAGTCATGTACATGTCGGTCCTTGTCTCTGTCAGGGAAGAGGTTGTATAACTTGGAGTAAAAGTCACAAAAACCGTCCGCAATCCCCAGTGAATCTGCTATTCTGTTACCTAGAGGTGTCTAAAGGTGGGAGACATAGTTGGTCGTTTGGTGGCCCTAAGTGCCCTGGCCAGCAATTTTCCAGGTTTATTGCCCTTGATAAATAATTTTTGCTGTAGTTTAAAGGTCTGGGTGTGAGCAGCTTGTTGAAGGAATTCTCTAAGCCTATTGGCGGCCTGGTCCAGTTTTGTCTTAATAGTCTAATCTGTAGGATGCAATTTATGGGACCTGTTCCATAGTGTTAAATCAGTAATCAAGTCATTGTGGAGTGCTCTCTTTTCTTTAGTTTGGGTCGATTTAGTCTTAATTAGTTCTCCTCTTATGTGTCTCCCACAGTACGAACGGGTCAATTTCAGGGATGTTGATAATTAGTGATGTCGCGAACCTAAAAATTTGGGTTCGCGAACCGGCGAACCAGGCGAACCCCTATTGACTTCAATGGGCAGGCGAATTTTAAAACCCTTTCTTTCTGGCCACAATAGTGATGGGAAAGTTGTTTCAAGGGGACTAACACCTGGACTGTGGCATGCCGGAGGGGGATCCATGGCAAAACTCCCACAGGAAAATTACATAGTTGATGCAGAGTCTGGTTTTAATCCATAAAGGGCATAAATCACCTAACATTCCTAAATTGTTTGGAATAACATGCTTTAAAACATCAGGTATGATGTTGTATCGATCAGGTAGTGTAAGGGTTATGCCCGCTTCACAGTGACAGACCAAACTCCTGCAGCGGGTACAACATCATCATCATCACACCGTACGTCCATGTGTGTAATGCTGCCTGACTGAGACATATCCCTGTTATCTACATCCTCTGGCAATAATGGTTGCGCATCACTCATTTCTTCCAACTGATGTGTAAATAACTCCTCTGACAGATCAAGTGAAGCGGCTGTGGTGCTAGTGTTGGTGGTGGCGGCAGGCGGGCGAGTGGTAACTTGAGAGGTGCTGCCCGAAGATAAGCTGGAGGAGGATGGTGCGTCAAGGTTCGGAGTGGAAGCTATAGAAGATTGGGTGTCCTGTGTTAAAAAGTCAACTATGTCCTCAGAACTTTTCGACTTTATGGTACGTGGCCTCTGAACACTGGGCATTATTCTAGGGCCAAAGGGAATCACAGCACCACGACCACGACGGCACCTGGGGGGTGGCCTGCCTCTGCCTGTAATTTTTTTTTAAATTTACACTTACACTACTATTAAACAAGATATGAGTGGTGTCACTGGGCAAGTGGGCACAGTATACGTTGTGAGCCTGACACAAAAAAGCAGACTGATGTTTCACAGTCCAAAAACGTTTTTATTTTTTTAAATGTACACTTACACTACTATTAAACAAGATATGAGTGGTGGCACTGGGCAAGTGGGCACAGTATACGCTGTGAGCCTGACACAAAAAAGCAGACTGATGTTTCACAGTCCAAAAACTTTTTTTTTTAAATGTACACTTACACTACTATAGTATTAAACAAGATATGAGTGGTGGCACTGGGCAAGTGGGCACAGTATACGCTGTGAGCTTGACACAAAAAAGCAGACTGATGTTTCACAGTCCAAAAAGTTTTTATTTTTTTAAATGTACACTTACACTACTATTAAACAAGATATGAGTGGTGGCACTGGGCAAGTGGGCACAGTATACACTGTGAGCCTGGCACACACGCTGGCAGGCAGGCAGGCAACTGCAATTAGATTACACAAGCAGACTGATGTTTCACAGTCAAAAAAGTTTTTTTTTTTTTTTAAATTTACACTACTGTTACAACAGATATGAGTGGTGGCACTGGGCAAGTGGGCACAGTATACGCTGTGAGCCTGGCACACACGCTGGCAGGCAGGCAGACAACTGCAATTAGATTACACTAGCAGACTGATGTTTCACAGTCAAAAAAGTTTTTTTTTTTTAATTTACACTACTGTTACACTAGATATGAGTGGTGGCACTGGGCAAGTGGGCCTTGCACACACGCTGGCAGGCAGGCAACTGCAATTAGATTACACAAGTAGACTGATGTTTCACAGTCAAAAAAGTTTTTTTTTTTTTTTTTTTAATTTACACTACTGTTACACCAGATATGAGTGGTGGCACTGGGAAAGTGGGCCTGGCACACACGCTGGCAGACAGGCAGGCAACTGCAATTAGATTACACTAGCAGACTGATGATTCACAGTCAAATAAAAAATTTTTTTTAAATTTACACTACTGTTACACCAGATATGAGTGGTGGCACTGGACAAGTGGGCCTGGCACACACGCTGGCAGGCAGGCAACTGCAATTAGATTACACTAGCAGACTGATGTTTCACAGTCAAAAAAGTTTTTTTTTAAATTTACACTACTGTTACACCAGATATGAGTGGTGGCACTGGGCAAGTGGGCCTGGCACACACGCTGGCAGGCAGGCAACTGCAATTAGATTACACTAGCAGACTGATGTTTCACAGTCAAAAAAGTTTTTTTTTATAATTTACACTACTGTTACACCAGATATGAGTGGTGGCACTGGGCAAGTGGCTTGGCAGGCAGGCAACTGCAATTAGATTACACAGGAAAAAAAAAACAGACTGATGTTCTAGCCCTAAAAAGGACTTTTTGGGGTGCTGTCCTTACAGCAGAGATCAGATGAGTCCTTCAGGACTGTAGTGGACACTGAATACACTAGCCTAGCTATCAATTTCCCTATTAAATCAGCAGCAGCTACACTGTCCCTCTTCTCACTAAGAATGCAGCTTCCAAATGAATCTAAAATGGATGCTGTCCAGGAGGTGGGAGGGTCTGGGAGGGAGTGTCTGCCGCTGATTGGCTGTAATGTGTCTGCTGACTATGAGGTAGAGGGTCAAAGTTTACTCAATGATGACGAATAGGGGGCGGATCAAACATCGCATATGTTCACCCACCGCGGCGAACGCGAACATGCTATGTTCGCCGGGAACTATTCGCCGGTGAACTATTCGTGACATCACTATTGATAATCTGGAAAAATTCTTTGAGAAATTGTTCAGTCTGCTGAATATAGTTTGTCTTTTAAAAGTGTGTCATCACCGGAAGGGTTTTAATGGGGTCTGGGCCCATGTTAGCTTGCAGGAAACTGCAGAGTGGTCTGACCAAACTATGGGGATTACTTCCGTTTCTAACAAACCGGATAGCGTGATATGGTCTAATAAGATATAGTCAATACGCGTAAATGTTTGATTCGGTGCTGAATAATATGTATAGTTTTTACTGTCTGGTGCATATGCCTCCAGGCGTCATGGACACCTAGTAAAAGCATGTCATCATGAATAGATTTGAGGGCCCGTCTAGAGATGTGTAAGGTGCATGTGGAGTTGGCCATTACAGGATTTAAGGGGGACGTTAAGATCTCCTCTTATAATGAAAGGGCCTCTGGAGAATGATAGGATAGAATTAGTAGTTTTACGAAGAAAAGAGGCCTGCTGTGTATTGGGGGCATATATATTAACTAAAGTTATTAACCTGCCAAACAAGAACCCGGTAATCGCCAGGTATCTCCCCATTTCATCTTTCTCTATCTGTTGAACCTGAAATGGAGTTGTTTTATGTATCAGGATGGAAACCCCACAAACCTTTTTTGTGTTGTGACTACTGTGATGGTGTGTGGCGTATGTGGAGGTAAAAAAGGTGAGTTCTTTCCCGGCTATAAAATGTGTTTCTTGTATAAGGAGGATATCAATACATTTGTTGGAGATGTCTTTGAAGGCTATGCGCATTTTGTGCGGATCATTAAACACCTTAACATTTAGTGTGAGAATTTTTAGAGGCTTACCCATTACACTGTTGTAAAAGTAATGTGCTCTGCATCATACCTGTGTATCGGTACATTATATTGACTTTACATTTGGTAACGCTGGATAAACAAGACTGTATTATTGTTCGTAGTAAAGGTCTATAGAATAGGTAGAAAAAAAGTAAAAGATTGCATCTGTCAACAACATCGAAATAACATTGAACTAACAAACAAAAAAACAAATACAACAAAATTGATATAAGTCGTAAGAAAAAATGTGGGGAGAATGGTATATCTCTCCATTAACTTCTGAATGTGTAACACATTAGGTAAGGGTTAGGGTAATTGAACCAGGGTAACATGTATGATGTGTAAACAATTAATGTCAAACATGAAACATACAGCATACAGAGGTTACCTGCCTGTCTTCAGATTTGGGTCTGGTTAGAAATAGCTATATGCTCTTTACATTTGAGCCCCTTAAAGCAGTCTACAGTGTCCTCATTTCATGTGGGCTCAGTCGTGGGTGCTATTGGGTGTTTCTTTGGCTTTTTTGCAGGAGCTACGTGCCATTGTGGTCGTTGTGGTCTTGGTGATGTTACTTGTCCTGGCGTAGTTTGATACTCTGATGGAGGGAGGTCTTTCGGTATGGGAATACCTAGTGATAAGCAAAAGGAGTGTGCTTCTGACATGGCTTTGCAGATATGTTGACTACCTTGATGAGTCACTATGATGGAACAGGGAAAACCCCAGCGGTACAAGATACCCTGTGTTCTGAGGGCTGTTGTAAGGGGCCGAAACTCATGTCTCCTTTGCAATGTTCTAGGTGCGAGATCCGTGAACACCTGAATGTGGCAGTTTTGATATGTGATCTGCTTATTTTGCCTCGCCGCTCTCATTATCTCCTCTTTTGCTTGAAAATCTTTCATCCTCAGGACAACATCTCTTGGTGGGGCGCCATCCGCGGGTTTAGGCCATAAGGCCCTGTGGGCTCTGTCTATTGTTGTGTCGCAGGTAGCCGAGGGCCCCAATATATGGGAGAACAGACCTGTTAAGAATTTGAAGAGAGTGTTCGGTAATATGAATTCTGAGATACCTCTTATTCTTAAATGTTGTCGTCTCTCTCTGTTCTCCATGTCCTCGATTTTATCCTGGAGCTGGAGAATTTGTGAGTCATGGACATTGGCAGTGGTTTGCAAGTTAGATAGCTCCGACTGGTTAAAGCCATTATCCTCTTCTAGGACCTCCACCCTATTGCCAATCTCTGTCACTTCTTTCTGTAAACCAGCTATTTCCTCTTTGATGCATTGGCGAACCTGGGTCACCAAGTTGTCAAAATCTTGTTTAGACGGCATAGAACGTAGCAAGGCATTAGGTAGTGATGTCTGTCGTGTCTATCTCTTCATCTTCTGAGGATGAAATGTCTGGTTTTTGGTTATTTGAGGATGCAGATTTACCCACAGGGGTCTGGTCTAGCAGCTTAAAGTATGAGTTCACTGTTTGGTGGGATATGGCAGTAGTTTTGCAGGTTTCTCTGCTTTATTAAGCTTCTTTGGCGACATTTTGGGACTTTGTAAGGGTAAAGGTCCCAGGGCCCTTGACATCAGCTTAGAGTTCTCAGATATGCTGATACATTATATAAAAGATCGTGCAATTAGCTCCACCTTTGGGGCCCTTTTTAAGCAAGGTATATTTACATAGAAGATGTCCTCTGGAGGAGCTGAAAGTTCTTTCACTATATATATATATATATGTAGTTTAGGCAGCAGGTGATGTGATCAGATGATGCAGCTAATGTAAGGCATAATGCATGGCTTGGTGTATTGAGGTCATACCTGGGGTCCCTTTTGCAGCTATATGTAAACGTTTAAGTATAAGTCAGTCCCATGGTTATTATGCTAAGAACAGTGTAATCAATATCTTTTCCCTCTAGGTGTGCTCATGTTATGATGGTTATAGGCACCTTGTCCGGGAGCAGGAGGTTTACAGTCATATTATAACGTTATCAGGCAGGCGTAGAAAGTTCATACTTCATTGTCCTTAGATGGGACTGTTGAGACTCGTTATATGGTACTTTGTAGTAAGCAGCAGGCCTGCAGGCTGAGCCGGATGCTTTATATGAGCTATGTACCCTTTCAATTTACAGCCTGTCAGGGCTTCAAAATGGCGGCGATTTAGTAGGCCCCGTTTTCCTAGTAGTGGGAACCGGCTTCAGGTGCTGTATGTTCGAAGTGCTCAGACCTTAAATCCTACTCTGTGCAGCTTAATCTCGCTCCAGGTCCAGAGTATCGAAGATATAACCCTTATTTATGGGATTTCTGGAGAGATGACCATCAGAGCTCACCTACAGTGCGGCCATTCCTCTCGGATGCCAGCTCCACCCCTTCATGCATTTTTTTTTAGCAAATGTAATCATATTTATCCTTTTTATGTTTTAAGTTACATGCAGAAATCCCTAACTGCCAAAGCTGGACATAAAAGGGCAGATGTAGTACTTCTTTCCCATGTAATGCAACATCCATATAAGTAAGAAATATCTATCTGAAATGATTCTGCTTAAGGGGTGGCAAGAGACAAACCACTTTTTCATAATAAAATTAGTAAAACAACATCCCCATAAATCACCTGTAGGGAATTTATTTGACTACCTTGGCTAAAAGCATACGCTGTCCGCGTTTAGCATTGCACAAGCATTTCTGGTGAAATGTTTGTGCAATGCCACCCCTGCTCACTGGCGGCCGATTGATGCTAGCAGGGGCTGTCAATCATCCTGATCGGATCGGGATAATTTCAATTATGGTCTTATGACCAATGCTTCTTAACTTCAGTTTCAGGTGAGCCTGAAACGATGGGCCTCCGAAGCAGCATCCAATAGAGCCCATTGTGTAGATAAAGTTCTCCTTCTCTCTTGCAGTACTGTGTTAGATCTGTACCCCACCAGGTGACAGACACGTTTTAAGTGCCTCTGGCACTCTCAGGGAAGCTAACCTGTTCACCCCCAAAATAATATACATATATACACATGCACACACACAAATATACACACATATACTGGTTACTAATCCAGTTACTCCAGGGGTGTATTACTGCCTAGGCCAACAAGGCACGGGCCTAGGGCGGCAGTTTGACAGCGGGGGCATTTTTTGCAGCCTCTGAAGCAGTGGTAGCTGATTTAACTTTCTAGTAACACAACTAACTACTAGTAAGTTAATTAATCTGCTGCCCATTCAGAAGTTGGTTTAAGCAGCATGTATTTCACGGACGAGGTATCCCCACCCAGCACAGGAGCAGTCACTGCAAGTAGCTCCCTAGTAGCCCCTATCCCTCTGTGTCCCGCCTCCATTCCCTGAAGTTCTCACTGGGGCTTGCTCAAGAGGAGCACGTTGGTGAGACCAGATGTTTCAAGCTGCACTGTTAAGTGCAGAAGTTTAATGCTGCAGTTAGTATCTTTCTGCCTTTGAAGACATTTTGATTTGTGGGGCAGCCACTGCCACACTGCCTTAACAGAATGCAGACCGCCTCCACCATGGGTCCCTGCTGTTCTGAATCCCTCCTCTTCAGTCCCAGTACGGTGCTCTGCACTTTGTCAAATTTTGTCACCCTCTTCCCTGTGCCGGATCTTTGTGCCGACAGCCTCTGCTTGAGCAAGCACACTGCAGTCAGTAAAAATTACAGGCAGAGTTACATAAAAGGGAATCAAGGTAAAAGGGACAGGGGCTACCTTAACCTCTTAACGTCTGTTTCTTTATTTATTTTTTCCAAAACCAGCTTTATTGAATGATCAGACATGTCAAAGTACACAGTACTTGGTATGATATACAATAACATTGTCATATAAGTAACTCAAAACAGTGTAAGTATTATTTAATAACAAGACATCCGATCATTTTTATCAATCTGATTAGTGCTCAACCCAAGTATTAGTTAAACATTTTAGCCGGGCGTGTCGGCACAACTCTTATAAACCTGTTCATAATCTAAGAGCTTAAGATTGCTTTATATCATTAGTGAGTGTGTTGGTCGGCACTCCCGGCCTGGTTCGTTCTTTGAAGGGGTTGGGGGAATGTTGAGTAATGGTATAGGGGGGGAGAGATGAGTAGGAGGGAGATAAGTTAAGAAAAGAAGAAGTTCAGGTTGGGGGGGGGGGGCAAAAGAGGGTCAGTATAGAAGAAATGTAGGAGAAAAAAAAAAAAAAAAGATGATGGGGAGGGGGGGGGGGGGGGAGGAATAACTTCCACCCTTTACAGTCCCGCTTCATTAACTCACGCAGAATAGGCCTTGCAAATCCTACACAATCAGTAATGGTTATAGATCGTTGCCTTCCCAAAGGAGGGTCATGTATTCATGCAATTCCAGTTTCCCAATTCGCAGGTAATGGAACCTCTCTAGATTTAAAATGTCCCGCACCTCCCGTCTCCATTCGTCCAGACTTGGTACATGAAGTGACTTCCAATGTCTTGGAATGAGGCTTTTGGCTCCATTCAGCATGAGGAGAAGCAGGTGGCGCTTGGCCTCCATAGCTATCTTTGGGAGTTTGTGATAGATCAGGTAATTGGGGTTTAATGGGAGAATTACCTGGAGCAGTCTGCCACTTTCTCCCAACACTTCTGTCCAATAATGCTGTATCAGCGGCCACTGCCACCACATATGCAGTATAAAGCCCTCTTCTCCGCAGCCCCTCCAGCACTCCCCAGCTGCGTGCGGGTATATTTTTTTCAGTCTCTGAGGGGTGAGGTACCACCTGCTCAAGAACTTAAAATGCATTTCCTGCAGTCTCGCTGACACAGAAGCTCGCTTAGCTCTGTTAAAGATTGCTAACCAAGCTTTGAGGTCGATCTCTACCCCTAGTTCTCTTTGCCATGCAACTGCATAGGAAGGTAACACTTCTTCTCCACCCTCTATTAGGAGTTTATATAGGGTCGAGATCAGATGACGAGGGTGATTTTCCGACGTACAGAGTGTTTCGAACAGCGTTTTCTGTTTATTTAAAGAGTCTCCGTTCCCTAAAGTGCCGAGATAGTGGTTAAGCTGGGCTACTCTAAACCATGATGAGAAGAGTTCTTGATCCCAATCAGCAAGATCCCTTTGTGTTTTCAGTTTCCCTTGTGTTAATGCGTTGGAGATCATAACATCTGACAGCGGGTAACACGAGCCCATAGAGTAAGCTTTGTTTACTGCCGACCCCCGGCTCCATTCAACTATGCGCTGTAATGAGATTGCTGTAGAGTAATCACTCAAGCGGGGGACACCCGCCCCTCCTCTATTTCTGGGGAGGTGCATTGTTTTCTTTTGTATTCTCGGTCTCTGTCCCCTCCAGATGTATGTCTCCATTGCCGCCTGGATTTGGTGTATTAAGTGGCCCGCAGAGGCCAGGGGGACCGCCTGCATTACATATAAGACTCTGGGCAGGACATTAATTTTAACAACGTGTATCCTGCCCATCCAGGAGATGGTTTTATTCTCCCACAACTTGAAGTCTCTCTGAATATTGTCTCTGATAGCTTTATAGTTCACATTGACTATGTCGGAGATGGATGAGGCCAGAGTGATGCCCAAATATTTCAGATGTTTGGATGCAACTTTCAAGGGGCAATGGAAACCCTGCGTTAAGAAAGCATCTTGAGGCATTGAGATATTTAGAATCTCGGACTTAGAAAGGTTAAGCGAGAAATCCGAAACTCGACCGAATTCCTCAAATTCCTCCAGTGCAGCCTGCAGAGATCTGGAGTTATCTGCCAATGTCAACAGGACATCATCGGCATACATTGCCAATTTATGTTCCAGTCCTCCCGTTTGTATGCCGCTAATATTTGGGTTTGCTCGGATGTGACTTGCCAAGACTTCCATAACGAGTGCAAAGAGCAGGGGTGACAGTGGGCAACCCTGTCTCGTGCCGTTGGTGATGGGAAATGGCTCAGAGAACAAGCCGTTTACTCGAACCTTAGCATTAGGGTTGGAGTATAATGAGACATAATTAATAAAACCTGATCCCATGCCCATCTTTCTCATAGTGTGCTGCATGAAAGTCCAATTTACCCGATCAAAGGCTTTTTCCGCATCCGTCGATACAAGTATCAACGGTGCGGAATTAGCTTGCGCATAGGAAATTAACTGGATAACTCTAAGAGTATTGTCGCGTGCCTCACGGGCTGGAATAAATCCCGCTTGGTTGGTACTAACTAGCTGGGGGAGGAGTTTTTTAAGTCGATTCGCTAGCACCTTAGCCAGGATTTTAACATCGCAGTTAAGCAGGGAGATGGGCCTGTAACTACTAGGCTGATTTTCTGGTTTACCCGGTTTCGGGATCACTGAAATAAAAGCTTCGAGCATTGAGTGTGGTAGCTCTGGTTTTTCAGATAATTGATTGAATAAGTGGAGCATGTGTGGCGCTAGAAGTCCCGCAAATTTCTTATAATAACGTGTACCAAACCCGTCAGGGCCTGGACTTTTGCCTACTGGGAGGTCCTTGATTGCCATCAGGATCTCCTCGCATGTGAGGGGTGAATCTAATCTCTCCACTTCCTCCCTGGACAAGTGTGGGAGGTCTGCCTTCGAGATGTAGTCTAGAATGTCCTGTGTAGGGATCTGTTCATCCCCCAGGGCTCTTTGCTCAGCAGCGCGGTTCCGTATATTATATAAGGATTTGTAATATTGTCCAAACGCGTTAGCAATAGACTTCCCATCACTGTGCTTCTCATCCAGTTCATCAACCACCTCATAAACATATGATCGTCGTCTCTTCCTAGCCAGTGCACGGGCCAGAAGTTTGCCCGCTTTGTTACTATGTTCGAAGAACTGTTGGCGCAAAATAAGCGCCTTCTTATGTTGTTCGTCCCGTAGATGTGTCAGTAAAGCGGATCTGGCTTCAGACAAGCTTTCAAGTCTTTCTTGGTTATTTGGTTGTTCCTTGTGAGCTAATTCCTTTTGACTAACTTGAGCTAGCAAGGTGTTATAATAATCTCTCCTTGCTCTGCGCATCTTTGCGCTGTGTCTCATCAGTATACCTCTGACTACGCACTTGTGAGCCTCCCATACAACGGAGTCGGCTAGGGTCTCGTCTGCATTAAGACGGAAGTATTCATCAATACTATCCTGTAATTTTTGCGTTAAGGGCTTGTCATCCAATAGGTATTCGTCCAATCTCCAGACATATGGTGTTATCAGAGTATTGGGCCATTCTATTGTGCATCTGACAGGGGCATGATCTGACCAGGTTATTGGATTGATGGAACAATCCGTAGTTACCGCAAGGCCTGCCGAGTCAGTGAGGAGATAATCAATCCTCGTGTATTTTTTGTGAGGGAACGAATAGAAGGTATAGTTCCTATCGCTCGGATGCAGAGTTCGCCAAATATCATGAAGGACCAAGTCCCTTAATGATCGAGTTAAGTGTTTAACCACTCTGTGTGGGGTGCTAGAGAGACCGTCCGAGGTGTCTATGACCGGGTTTAGGGAGATGTTAAAATCTCCCCCTACATAAAGTGTACCTTTCTGTATTTCAAGGATCTTGAGCGCAAATTTCTTAAAGAATAAGTCTTGGGCTATGTTTGGGAAGTAAAGGTTGGCCAATGTCATATGTCTGCCATATAGTGTGCCTACAAGTATTAAGTACCTGCCATTGGGATCTTTTAATGTCTGTTCGATCTGAAATGGCATGGTGTGGCAAAACAAGATCCCCACTCCATTCTTTTTAGAAGGTCCGTGGTAAACTGTGGTTAGAAGCTGTGTCTTAGTATTGAGCCAATTTCTTGTTTCAACCAGGATTTTGTTTGCCCATCCCTGTTAAAACAAATAAATTTAATATACAGTTGTGCTCATAAGTTTACATGCCCTGGCAGAATTTATGATTTCTTGGCCATTTTTCAGAGAATATGAATGATAACACAAAAGCGTTTCTTTCACTCATGGTTAGTGTTTGGCTGAAGCCATTTATTATCAATCAACTGTGTTTACTCTTTTTAAATCATAATGACAACAGAAACTACCCAAACCTTAGTATATCTTTTCTTTCTGATTAAATTATAGGAAAGGGAGAATATGTAGTGTGAATAAAGTTAGTGGCTTGTTATGAGACTGCTAGCGATATTTGGTAATAAGTAATGGAATAAATAAAGCCTGAGTGAAATACTGGATGTGTATCTGCATCTGTATAATAACACCCAGCTCTATACAAAGACACAGTAGTGACACTGGCATATGCGTATAGCAAGACAAGGGCTGGTTATAGGGTCAGTGGTATCTGCATCAGCATAATAACACCCAGCGCTATACAAAGACACAGTAGTGACACTGGCACATGCGTATAGCCAGACAAGGGCTGGTTATAGGATCAGTGGTATCTGTATCAGTATAATAACACCCAGCGCTATACAAAGACACAGAAGTGACATTGGCACATGGGTATAGCCAGATGAGGGCTGGTTATAGGGTCAGTGATATCTGCATCAGTATAATAACACCCAGCACTATATAATGACACAGTAGTGACACTGGCTCATGGGTATAGCCAGAGGAGGACTGGTTATAGGGTCAGTGATATCTGCATCAGTATAATAACACCCAGCACTATATAATGACATAGTAGTGACACTGGCTCATGGGTATAGCCAGAGGAGGACTGGTTATAGGGTCAGTGATATCTGCATCAGTATAATAACACCCAGCACTATATAATGACATAGTAGTGACACTGGCTCATGGGTATAGCCAGAGGAGGGCTGGTTATAGGGTCAGTAATATCTGCATCAGTATAATAACACCCAGCGCTATATAATGATATTTTTAATTTAAAATGTACCTTGGTATCCTTCACTAAGATCTTTACTTTAGAAAATGTCCACCACAGCCTTGGTTCGTGCCTATCCCTGAGGATTATGCCCTTCAACTTTTTCTTGCAAAATGTTTATTATTACTATTTTTTCAAGACAGTGTGTGTGTATATATATATCCAGTATATATACATCTTTTTGGGAATTATTATAACTAGGTTATCTTTCTCCCATTTTATTCTATGTGCATGTTTTTCACTCCTCATTGTATGTATATCTATTTAGGCCCATCATGTAGAATAGTATTGCGTCTACTTTGTATTTAAACATGGTGCACATTTCATATAATGTGGGATATATACATATGTCTACTTATGTTCAGACTGAGATATAAACATAAGGTGCTAAATATTTATGTCCATAAATGTATATATGGTTATCTATTATTGCTTATGATACATTATGGCTATTATTAATTATTTGCTCCTGTTTATACAGTTCTCTAGTACCAAATGTCGCACTTAGTGAAAATTTTGTTCTTTAGATATATACGTGGTCAATTTTCTTTGTATCTGTATCTTTAAAAAGCATGAATTTACTAGCCAGTGGTTTTAACCAATTAGATTGTGTTTTTTATCCTTTAAATTCTGCACACAATTGTAACTCATTATGTCTATGATTATGGTCTTTGGGACAGAAACCGGTCAGACACGTTTTTGGCTTGGACTTTTTTTCCATTCTCCTGTATCCATGTTTTCATGAAGCAATGAAATAAAGCTGATTTTACCATATGTTTGGAGGTTTTTTGGAACTTCATAGTTTTTTCATATTATATTACGGACTTCAGGAGTCCGTCGTTATCCTATTACAAGCCTCTATATACATTTTCTTAGCCTGTTTGCACACATAGCTGATTTGGTCGCTCCCCCACAGCTGCCTACATAATTGAGCTCATGGATTGGCTGGATATTCGGTACATGTGAAGTTGGTAGGCGGAGATGAACAGCGTCCTGTGAAGGTGTTCCTGACACTTACCTTTGCTCCGGCTTGGAACTGTTTCTGCCGCAATTATGAACACGGACTTCCTCAGCACAATTTGAAGTCGAATCGAAGTGTAGATGAGTGAAGAAACTTTTTCTGTTTGCAACCGCTGTTGTTGCTGGTTGGTCACATTTCAATTGGGGTGATTGCTGTTTTGAGCTGCTGCGTTGTTACCATATTGAGCGAGCGGGCAGCTGCTGTGCTGGCCTCATACCCAAACTCTCCCCATATTAGCCCTGTTTAAGTTAAGATTTATGAGGGATGGAATAATATTTAAACATATGTGTTGTCTAGTCTGTTGTCTAGTCTGAACTGCCGTAGATCAGCATTGCTGTACCTTGCTCTTCACATTATATTTGCTCATCACTTAACTACACTACTGTCCAATACCTTGTAATATACTATATCATGTTAAAACATTTCTTAAACATTTTTTTTAAATAAACATATACATATCTTAATTTTCATATACGCACACGCAGATATGTGTGTGTGTGTATGTGTGCAATAGGTTATTTTACATGTTTTTTTACTTATATTCTAGTCCTAACACTTTACTTCAGGTCACCAGTCATGCTTAATTTTTTAGCTCTGTTATGTGTTGCAAGTGAGTTATGCATGTAGTTCACACCGACTTCATGGCTCATTATTGAGGATGTGTGCTCATCTGGGTTCTTTCCTGAAATTGCGTTTGAAGTTGGTGCAGACCAAACTCATTAGCAGATATGGAGATGAGGAAAAGGAAACACTGAGTCTTAAAGGTCGATGCAAGAAGGTTTATTAGGAGCAGGCTTCCATATAAAACAACAGGTAAGCTCCTATCTTACGCGTTTCGCGCATGAGCACATGCGCTTCATCAGAGATCAGAGATCATTAGCAGATATACTCTGTGAGTGGTAGGTTATCTGCATTATTTGGGATATTATGTTGGCCAATGCCGGTGAAAATACAGGGAGTGCAGAATTATTAGGCAAATGAGTATTTTGACCACATCATCCTCTTTATGCATGTTGTCTTACTCCAAGCTGTATAGGCTCGAAAGCCTACTACCAATTAAGCATATTAGGTGATGTGCATCTCTGTAATGAGAAGGGGTGTGGTCTAATGACATCAACACCCTATATCAGGTGTGCATAATTATTAGGCAACTTCCTTTCCTTTGGCAAAATGGGTCAAAAGAAGGACTTGACAGGCTCAGAAAAGTAAAAAATAGTGAGATATCTTGCAGAGAGCTGCAGCACTCTTAAAATTGCAAAGCTTCTGAAGCGTGATCATCGAACAATCAAGCGTTTCATTCAAAATAGTCAACAGGGTCGCAAGAAGCGTGTGGAAAAACCAAGGCGCAAAATAACTGCCCATGAACTGAGAAAAGTCAAGCGTGCAGCTGCCAAGATGCCACTTGCCACCAGTTTGGCCATATTTCAGAGCTGCAACATCACTGGAGTGCCCAAAAGCACAAGGTGTGCAATACTCAGAGACATGGCCAAGGTAAGAAAGGCTGAAAGACGACCACAACTGAACAAGACACACAAGCTGAAACGTCAAGACTGGGCCAAGAAATATCTCAAGACTGATTTTTCTAAGGTTTTATGGACTGATGAAATGAGAGTGAGTCTTGATGGGCCGGATGGATGGGCCCGTGGCTGGATTGGTAAAGGGCAGAGAGCTCCAGTCCGACTCAGACGCCAGCAAGGTGGAGGTGGAGTACTGGTTTGGGCTGGTATCATCAAAGATGAGCTTGTGGGGCCTTTTCGGGTTGAGGATGGAGTCAAGCTCAACTCCCAGTCCTACTGCCAGTTTCTGGAAGACACCTTCTTCAAGCAGTGGTACAGGAAGAAGTCTGCATCCTTCAAGAAAAACATGATTTTCATGCAGGACAATGCTCCATCACACGCGTCCAAGTACTCCACAGCGTGGCTGGCAAGAAAGGGTATAAAAGAAGAAAATCTAATGACATGGCCTCCTTGTTCACCTGATCTGAACCCCATTGAGAACCTGTGGTCCATCATCAAATGTGAGATTTACAAGGAGGGAAAACAGTACACCTCTCTGAACAGTGTATGGGAGGCTGTGGTTGCTGCTGCACGCAATGTTGATGGTGAACAGATCAAAACACTGACAGAATCCATGGATGGCAGGCTTTTGAGTGTCCTTGCAAAGAAATGTGGCTATATTGGTCACTGATTTGTTTTTGTTTTGTTTTTGAATGTCAGAAATGTATATTTGTGAATGTTGAGATGTTATATTGGTTTCACTGGTAAAAATAAATAATTGAAATGGGTATATATATATATACAGTAATAGTCACCTGCACACACAGATATCCCCCTAAAATAGCTATAACTAAAAACAAACTAAAAACTACTTCCAAAACTATTCAGCTTTGATATTAATGAGTTTTTTGGGTTCATTGAGAACATGGTTGTTGTTCAATAATAAAATTAATCCTCAAAAATACAACTTGCCTAATAATTCTGCACTCCCTGTATAGAGGATCCAATCTGGCTATCCATGCATATGGATAAACCAGACGTCGGAGTTGGAGTGATCATTACAGGGTCCCAGCTAGCTGACTGCTGAAAGTGTCAGCCTGCCTTTCTAGCACCTATCCATCCTGGGTGCCAACCAAAATTGTGAGTGTGATTTTTTCCTATCCAGCTAATACATTTTGGCAAACATGGTTACACTATGAGGCGCCCCTTCTCTTTTCTTGCTCTATTCACAGATTGACCACTGCACCTGCAGTCTCAAGTGGAGCAGCTTCAGAGCCATAACTGAGATAATACCTATGATATAGATTTCGGGACATTTCTTTTGTTCTTTCTGTTGTGAATCATTGCAGTATTTTGCCTATAGATTATTAGCAACAATAAGGGATTGCCTAAAATATTTTACAAAATTTCATAACATTGTATATAACATATTAACATTAGTTGCTTTGCTTTTTTTATTTCCTTTTCATATTATTTTATTATTTCTATTGAGCTTGTGCGCCTCCATGACAAAGTGCTGTTACTTTGGAAGTTTCTATTTTATGACAAAGTGTATTTGTTCACAATGATTGGACAGTCAACACTAAAATTGTTATTGTTTAAAAAGATAGATAACGCCTTTACTACTCATTCCCCAGCTGTGCACAACCAACATTGTTAGATTAATATACTTTATAACATTTAAATGTCTTTCTAAGCCAATACAGACAGCCTCTTATCACATGCTTTTTTTAATTTGCTTTTCACAACAGGAGTTATTTAAGAGTCAGCACAACATAGCACTAATTGGCTAAAATGCAAGTCAATAGATAATAAATAAAAAGTCATGTGATCAGGAGGCTGTCACAAGATGCAAAGATACAAGGTAATCATAGAGGTAAAAAGTATATTAATATAATTGTGCTGGTTATGCAAAACTGGGGAATGGGTAATAAAGGTATTATCTATCTTTTTTTTAAAAAAAAAGTCTGGTGTAGACTGTCCCTTTAAGAAGCACTTTCAAACACTACAAAAAAATATGGCAGATGGTATTGCTTTAATTAGTAGGCTATTTCTTGTAGTCATTAAGAGAATAGTAATAAAGATATGTAAACGAGCAATAATCAGGTGCAAATGGATGTAGATCAGAACAATGTGAAAGCTCTGCTTGTTAAAGCATGACATTAATTGAGAGGGCCATTAGGTGGCAGCAGAAATTAGTATAATAAAAAAAATGTTCCTTACTGCATAAAATAGTGGACAATTGATATTGAACAAATCGGGAAAAAAGTCTGCAAATCCTTGGATCAGTGTTTCTCAACTTCAGTATTCATGTTTACTAAGCATAGAAATAGCTACAGATTTAGCTAAATCTCAGGGGCTAATAATAAAAAATGAGTGGGTGCTAGCAATATTATTTGTTGTTGAGGGGGGGGGGGATTGCAAATGGGATTTATGGAATTAAAGTCATGGTACAAACTATGTCAGTTTTCCATTGTCAATTATCTGAGTAACTATCAATTATCAGACCTAACGTCGTCATGAATAGATTTTCATTTAACACTACTAGGATTCATGTGCATAAAAATAAATATTGCTTCTAACAACAACAGTACACCAGATGGGGGGAGGCAACATAATATGTAAGTGCATGCATCAGGGGTGGTAACCCTAGGCTCCAGACCATCATATATTGTACCCAAAAAGTCATTTTGGTATTAAATGTTCTATGTGGACTGATGAATATTAAGGTAGCACAGATTAATCTAAGGGATCTAACCTATCCCCACCTGTATCGGCAAATTAACAGTGCATAACTTTCTTCCTCCCCTCCAGAGGTTATCTCAATAAAAAGAAAGCGCCCGAAATCCACCTCTCCACACTTCGAGGGTATCGGATAGTCTGCCATGAGAGGTCCTGTGGTTCTGTTCAAGGAGCCCGCTGGCTCATTTATCCGTAGTTCCGACAGTGCTGTGCTCTGGTGGGGAAAATAGGAGACTGACAGAGCTGTGCCTCCTCCAGAGTAGGACTCCTCTTGATCAGTGATCGCTCCCGCCAGGTGACAAGCAGGAATCAAAGGCTCTTCTTTATGAACGGCCCTCTCTATGTGCAGGGATATGCGTGATCCCTCAAATGTATTGCTCAGTAGGTCCTCACCACCTTCAGTAACATAAGGCCCATCAGCTCTAAAACATTGTTTAATCATGAAGTGGAGTTTCCTGTAATGATCCTCCAATAGGAGAATAATTGCGGCTTCAGTATCATTCGGAATCAGCTCCATTGTTTTCTGCTAGGTGGTTCTACTGGTTTTCTAGGTGAATTAGCTTTTAGGAATTATCCCAGTACAGGATACCATAACCCCGGCAATGGGAGGGGGGTTAATATGCGGCAGTCCCGAACCTGCGTTCTGTAATCCCCACAAGGTTCAGTTTGCGTGTTTATCTTACTGTGTAATCACAATAGTTTGTAAAATGGCTTCCAGGTCTGTGGGAAGATTGTCACGCAGCCGTCTCAGAGAACATAGGCCAAAACAGGGTCAAATCATCCGCTCTCAGAATATATCGAATCTCAAGTAGTGTATAAGCTCAAGTTATCAAAGTAATAACAAAAAAAATGTAAGTTTGCTATGGGCAATTTGTAGAAATCTTTTCAAACTCACAGAGGTTCACTAAGACATGTCTTGCCGCTTTCAGAGCAGGCTCCGCCCAAACTATTTGTTTTTATCACTGTCATTAAACTAAAATACTCTGTGATCCCTTTTGTTACTCCATACTCAGCCTATACAGAATATATTACATAATGTCCCCTACTGAAATACAACTGTAAGTGCTCTTCACTATTCTCAGAATCTGCTACTCACTTATACTCTATTCCCTTCATTCTTTGTTGCTTCCAAAAATCTTCTTCTTACCCTCCTATTTGTCAATAGGTGTAAGATACGTTTAATAATAATTGCAGCTTAGAGGAACTGTCATTTCCAGTAAACATATTTTCAGGACAGATTACTGGGTGAGTTGAATATTTACAGTAAATAAAGGGACATGAAACCCAAAAATTTTCTTTCATGATTCAGATAGAGAATACAATTTTAAACAACTTTATAATTTACTTCTATTATTTAATTTGCTTCCTTCTCTTGTTATACTTTGCTGAAAGGTTTATCAAGGAAAGCTCAGGAGCAGCAAAGAACCTAGGTTCTAGCTCCTGATTGGTTGCTGCATATATATACCGATTGTCATTGGCTCGCCCATATGTTCAGTCAGCAACCAGTAGTGCATTGCTGCTCATTCAACAAAGCATATAAAGCGAACAAAGAAAAAATTATAATATGAGTAAATTAGAAGGTTTCTTAAAATTACATGCTCTATCTGAATCAAGAAAGAAAAAAATGGTTTTCCCTTTAAATAAATATGTATATCAGTATTATATTATAGTTATGTTTACTTAGCTGTGCACTCTATACTATTAAATCATCTGTGCAAAGCAGCATTTGCTGATAATGAAGTAGATAAAGTAATCAGGTATATATTTTATGCAGTGATACAGTTTAAAGGGATAGGAAAGTCAAAATTAAAATTGCAAGAATCAGATAGAGCATTTCATTAAATGAATACACACATATCCTACACTAGTTGGAGTTAGCTGGTGATTGATGCCTGTAAACATTTGTCTCTTGTGATTGGCTAACAAGATGTGTTCAGCTAGCTGCCAGTAGTGCAATTCTGTTCCTTCAGCAAATGATAGCAAGAGAATTAAGCATATTTGATAATAAAAGTAAACTTGAAAGTTGTTTAAAATTGTATGTTCTGTCCATTTCTCATAACCTTAATCTCAAGCAGACTTTCTTCACGCCTTATTTGTTGTTTATGTGTTTGCCCAGGCAAGCAAGAGACAGAAATTCCAACTCTCACAATCTTTTCCTAAGAAAAAAATAAGGCTCTAAATGTGTGTCCCTGGGAATAAAGAGGAAGTAGAGACTTCTGATGGTAATGTGGTGGGTGAGTACTGAAGCAATATGTGAGCTTTAGGACTCTTTATGAGGCAGGTGTATTCTCATTGTGAGAGTTTTCCTTTTCTTTTTATTATAAATGTGTCCCTTGTTCTAAAGTGATACTGTAATACTATTGGTATTTTAATTATTAGAGGAAACCATCTCTGATAGTGACCAGCAAGCATGTTCTGCGGAGCAACTCACTGAGATAAAGCCTTGAGGACAATAAAATAGTAGAGCAGAGTTCATCCTGTCAGTCATGGGAGGTATTGTAGGTCTAGGGAACATCTGGAGGATCCTGTATCTATGCTACAAAAATGGTGGAGGTGAGTAGCTTTGGGAGGTGAAGAAGAGAAAATCCAGAATATCATTATCTACAGTTATGTTCTGTGACTCTTTTTTGTCCTTACATTCCTTACTTTTTCCTTGGTTTATGGGTATCTTTTTTTTTTGCAATATATTTTAGACCTTTGATCTAGATGTTCTCTCCTATTTCCTGCTTAAAACATTTGTTTAAGAATAGATATGACCAGAAGACTTAGAGGCCGATTTATTATAGTGTGAGCGGACATGATCCGCTGTAAAGGATCATGTCCGCTGAACAGCAATAAATGCTGACAGCATATGCTGTTGGCATTTATCATTGCACAAGCATTTCACTAGAACTGCTTGCGCAATACCGCCCCCTGCACATAGGGGGTGTCAATCAACCTGATCGTATGCGATCTGACGGATTTCTGTCCACCGCCTCAGAGGTAGCAGACGAGTTAAGGAGCAGCGGTCTTAAGACCGCTGCTTCTTAACTCCTGTTTCCGGTGAGCCTGAAGGCTTGCACGGAAACAGATGCATTTAAATGCATACAGGGCTTGATAAATTGGCCCCTTAGTCTAGTCTGGTCATATTTCAGGACAACCATATCCATGACCAAGACATTCTTTATTTTCTTTACAGTTTTTGACCTTGCCACTACTGCTTAAAGGATATTCCATATATCAACTGTCTTGCAAAATACTTCTAATCATGGTCTCTAAATATTCAAATCACAGCCCCTCTATCTAAAATTAGTGAATGTCTTTCAGATAATCTCTCCCTTCTCCTCCCACTGTTTTTTCCTGGAACATCAGGATATAGCTATGATATGATTGTATTATCAGAAAATGCGTTAGATGGCAGTGTTTTATACTGCTGAATTTTGTTTTATTTTTAATTTGTCCTTCATGTTCTATGAAGATTTTTGTACCTTTTATATGTGAAAAATAAAAGTAGTTTTTGCAATTAGAAAGTTGATGTTGGCTTTTTTTTCTACTACCCATTTGTGGGCATCATTAAGTAAAGTAATTTTGAAGCATTATGTCTTTTATGAATCTCCCTCTAAATTATTCTAATAACTTTCATTAATGGCAATAAAGCAATGTAATATACATTTATTTTTTATTTTGCTGGCATTTTTGGTAAAATATTTGTTGTTTAAGTGTTCAACTATCTGTTCTATAATTACTGTGGCTTAGTAGGCATGGCAAACTAAATATTATTAAATGGAATATATATGATTAGGCTCTAATAGTCAGATAAGGTAAATAATAATAATAATAATAATAATTATTATTATTATTATAATAACATTGAAATCTATATTTTACTACATTCTACATGTGAAGCAACTCTCCTTCAGATACCTGCAGTGTAACTTATGTTCCAAAATGGCAGCAAACACGATTAGAGGGAAATGCATGAAATGCATTTAGTGTTTACTATCACTTTAATTGCTAATATATGCCACAAATATATAAAATAATGAGTTTAATGTTTCATTAAGCCATTCCAATGATATAAGATTTTAAATAAGAATATTTAAAGGGACAGTCAACACAAAAAATATTATTGTTTAAAAACATAGATAATGCCTTTACTACCAATTCCCCAGCTTTGCACAAAAAACATGGTTATATTTATACTGTATACTCTATAACCTTTAAGCCTCTAAATTTCTGTTTGTTTGTAAGTCACTTAAGACTGCCTCATGATCACATGTTTTGTATTAGCTTTTCACAACAGGGGAGTGCTAGTTCATGTGAGCCATAAAGAAAACATTGAGCTCACGCCCATGGATTCTAACAACACGGCACTAATTGGCTTAAATACGAGTCAATAGATAAAGTTGTGATCAGGGGGCTGTCAGAAGATGCTTAAATACAAGGTAATCACAGAAGTAAAAAGTATATTAATATATCCATGTTTTCTGTGCAAAACTGGGGAATGGGTTATAAAGGGATTAACTATCTTTTTAAACAATAAAGATTTTTGCGTTGACTGTCCCTTTAACATGGAAGGTGAAATGATTATTTCCTCATCAACAATAGTGGCAATGTTTTTCAAGCTAATATGCCTTAGTGATTACCTAGATCAGATGCATGCCCCTGAGCCTCTTTATACCAGATTCATCAAGGCATATACATGTCCTTACCTCCCTCTTTATACCAGCTATACATCAGAGTGAGAAATTAGATTATACACCTGCCCTGCAGCCCCTTATTTACTAAAGTGAGACGTTAAATCAGACACATGTCCTGCAGCCCCTTTTATACCAAAGTGCAACATTAGATCAGACTTATATCCGGCAGGGCCTTATATACCAAAGTAAGACATTAGATCAGACATATGTCATGCAGCCCCTTTTATACCAAAGTGATAGATTAGATCAGACATATATCAGGCAGGTCCTTATATACCAAAGTGATACATTAGATCAGAACCAGGAGGGGATGTCAGACAGCCAGGCAATACACAGGAGCTCTCACAAACACGTCTAAAACAACGCAAAGGCAAAGCATACTGAACAGAGGCCCTTTAAATAATAAGTGATGACATCACAATTCTGAGTAGGGCATCCTGTCTCACATGGATGACGTACAGTCTAGCCATTAAAGGAAGTGCAGGAAATGAGCAGCATCAGAGGTGAGTAAAATGGCTGCCAGCAGCACATGGCAAACAAAACAGGGAAAAAACCCTGACAGTACCCTCCCCTCAACAACCACTACCCAGCAAAAGGACAAAAGGCTTATTGGGGAAACGGGCATGGAAGGCACGGAGGAGGGCGGGAGCATGAACATCAGAGGAGGGAACCCATGAACGCTCCTCCGGACCATAGCCCCTCCAGTGAACCAAATACTGTACGCGGCCCCTGGACATACGAGAGTCAATAATGCTGCTGACCTCATACTCCTCATGGTTGTCAACAAAGATAGGACGGGGACGAAGCAACACAGTGATAAACCGATTACAAACCAATGGTTTCAAGAGGGAGACATGAAA
The DNA here is from genome assembly GCF_027579735.1 of Bombina bombina. Taxonomy (NCBI): domain Eukaryota; kingdom Metazoa; phylum Chordata; class Amphibia; order Anura; family Bombinatoridae; genus Bombina; species Bombina bombina. Next base: position 1,047,875,087 of record NC_069504.1, read on the forward strand.
AACATTGGAGATGCGCATTGCAGGAGGAAGGTCAAGAGAGTAGGCCACAGGATTGACCTGTTGGAGTATTTGATAAAGGACCAACATAACAGGGAGCCAGTTTATTCGAAGGCACACAAAGATTCAAGTTGTGGGAGGACAGCCAAACTCTCTAACCAACCTGGTAGGAAGGCGCAGGCAGACGCCTATGATCAGCCTGGAACTTTTGGCGCTGCATAGAACGATGAAGGCAATCCTGAATCTGCACCCCGTGGAACGGAGTTGCTGGAGATGCTCCTCCAAAGCCGGAATACCTTGAGACATGAATGAATTGGGCAACAAGGATGGTTGAAACCCATAATTCACCATGAACGGGGATAACTTGGAGGAAGCATTAATAGCACTATTACGAGCAAACTCTGCCCAAGGTAACAGTTCAGACCAATTATTGTGGTGATCTGAGACATAGCAATGGAGGAACTGTTCCAGAGCTTGATTTGATCGTTCCGCAGCCCCATTGGATTGAGGGTGATATGCCAAACAGAAGGAAAGCTGGATGCCCATTTGAGCACAGAAGGAACACCAAAATCTGGAGACAAACTGGTTACCCCGGTCCGACACTATCTCCTTGGGTAACCCATGTAAACAGAAGACCTCCCGGGCAAAAATTGAAGCAAGCTTCTGAGCGGTAGGCAACTTCTTCAAGGGAATGCAATGTGACATTTTAGAAAAACGGTCAACCACAATAAGGATAACAGTATTGCCATTGGAAACAGGGAGCTTGACAATGAAGTCCATGGAAAGATGTGTCCAAGGACGCTCACCATTAGCAATAGGTTGAAGAAGACCCACAGGAAGACGTAGAGGAGTATTATTCTGTGCACAAACTGAGCAGGAGGCAACATACACAGCAACATCAGAACGAAGACCTGGCCACCAGAATTGTCGAGTAACAGACCAAATAATTTGGTTCTTGCTTGGGTGACCTGCGGCTTTAGGATAGTGGTAAGTGTGCAAAAGTTTAGTTCGAAGATTCTCAGGAACAAAACACTTACCACTAGGTTTCTCAGGAGGTGCGTTGGTTTGTGCAGCCAGGATCTCCTCCCCCAAGGGAGAAGTCTAATTAGTACGTATGGTAGCCAACATATGGTCAGGGGGTATAACTGGAGTAGGTACAGACTCCTCCTTAGACAGAGGGGAAAATTGTCAAGAGAGGGCATCAGCCCTAACATTCTTACTACCAGGCAGGTAGGAGACCACATAATTAAACCGAGACAAAAATAGCACCCATCTGGCATGTCGGGGCAACAAAAGTTTTGCTTCAGATAGATAAGTTAAATTCTTGTGGTCAGTAAGAATGAGCACTGGCACGCTAGTACCCTCGAGAAGATGCCTCCATTCCTTAGGTGCCAAGATTATGGACAGTAATTCCCTGTCGCCAATTTCATAATTGCACTCCGCTGGAGACAATTTCTTAGAGAAGAAACCACATGGATGCAAGGAACCGTCAGGCATAGGACGTCGAGACAAGAGGGCACCTACTCCAGTCTCAGACGTATCGACCTCAAGAACGAAAGGCAGGACAGGGTTAGGATGAGCCAGAACTGGAGCGGCAGCAAAGGCAGTCTTAAGACTATCAAAGGCCTTAATGGCAGTACGTGACCAATGGAGTGGATCATTCTCTTTACGGGTCATGTCTGTGATAGGTTTGACCAAGGAAGAAAAGTTTTTAATAAACTTTCTATAGTAATTGAATAGATCGAAGACCAACTGGGCGAGGCCACTGCAGAACTGCAGATAACTTGTCAGGATCCATGGAGAACCCTGCAACGGAGATAACATAACCTAGGAAGGTTACTTGAGTCTGATGGAACTCACATTTCTCGAGTTTACAAAACAGGCCGTTTGCACGTAGTCTCTGAAGAACCAGTGTAACATCAGAATGATGAGCCTCAAGTGTGGGTGAGTGTATGAGGATGTCGTCCAAGTACACCACAACACACTGTTACAACATATCTCGTAGGGCATCATTATTCCTGGAAAACAGCAGGAGCATTACATAGGACAAAAGGCATTACAAGATAATCATAATCCCGCTCCTGGTGTTAAATGCTGTTTTCCATTCATGGCCCTCCTTGATCCTAACAAGATTGTACGCTCCTCTCAAATCAAGTTTAGTAAAGACTGTAGCTCCCTTGAGGTGGTCAAACAGTTCCGTAATGAGCGGAATAGGGTAAGCATTCTTAATGGTAAGATGATTAAGACCCCTATAATCGATGCATGGTCTTAACACGCCACCCTTTTTGCTCATAAAGAAGAGCTGCAGAAGAGCTGGATTTGCGGATGATCCCCCGCGACAGACCATCGGCAACATACTCCTCTGGCAATTAAGATACCGAAGAAGTGCACAAGACTTTAACTGGTTTCCGAAGACAAGTGGAAATACATTGCGGAGACCACGCCAAAATTTCGTACCTGCGCCAGTCGAGACTGGGATTGTGCTTTTGGAGCCAGGGATAACCTAGAACAACCGGAAAATGCGGAGAGTTTATCACCTGGAACTGGAGGATTTCAAAATGGAAAGCCCCAACAGCCATGGATAACGGAGCAGTTTCGTGAGTAACGAGTGCGGGCTGAAGGGGCCTGCCATCAATGGCCTCAATAGCAAGCAGAATGGACCGAGGCAAAACAGGAATGGAGTGCTTTGATCCAAAAGCACTGTCAATGAAATAGCCCGCAGCACCGGAGTCAACAAGAGCCTGGGTGACTATGGAGGAGTCCACCCAGGAAAGGACGACCGTGACCAAAGGTTTTTCCTTAAGCAGTTCTGGGGACGAGGATATATCACCCAAGGTCTGCCCCCAACAGGACCTTAGGTGTGAGCGTTTCCCGGCCGTGTAGGACAAGACTTCAAAAGGTGGCCCTGTAACCCACAATAAAGGTCCTCTCCACCGCGGAGAGACGCGTGAATACCAACTGCATCGGCTCAGCAATACCTGGTGACTCGGGACCAGGAGGCATGGGAGGAGAGGGAGGCATGGGTGGGAATGAATGTAGGAGACAAAGAAACAGGAGGCTTCTGTAACTGCTCCTTGAAAGAGGGCCTCTCACTTAGTCTGATTTCAATTAGGATCAAAAAAGACACCAATACCCCGAGATCTTCTGGTAAATCTCTGGCAGCAACTTTGTCTTTAATCGCATTAGAGAGCCCATGAAAGAAGGCGGCAACAAGGGCTTCATTGTTCCAACCTACCTCTGCGGCAAGCATATGGAACTCAATGGCATACTGAGCAACAGATCTTGTACCTTGCTGAATGGACATGAGTCGTTTAGCAGCAGAGGAGGAGCAAGCCAGAACATCAAAAACCCTTCGAAAGGAGGCCACAAATTAAGGGTAATTAGAAATTACAGGTTAATTAGTCTCCCACAAGGGATTAGCACAGGCAAGAGCTGTGTCAGAGAGTAACGAGAAGAGTAATCCCACCTTAGCTCTGTCAGGGGGAAACACCTGAGGTAACATCTCAAACTAAATGCCCACCTGGTTCAAAAACCCTCTGCACTGATCACCTCCATAACACTGAGGTAGAGGTGCAGAACCGGACATGCTCCTGGTAGGACTAGGTGCAGCAGCGGAAACAGGAGCAGTCATAACTTGCAGGGCACTTTGGTCCAAATGTGCAGTGTGAGTCAGCAGGTTTTGCAGGGCTAGTTCAAATTGATCCAAGCGGTGATCCTGTTCATCCATCCTGGAAATGATGGCAGGTAAAGGTGGATTATTAGCACCTTCATGATTCATGGCCCTTGCGTAATGTCAGGGTGCCAGGAATCAGACTGAGACGAGAAGTGCAAAAATAATCACACCTTTATTAATAGCAACAAAAAATGTCCACAAGTCAAATAACAAGCCAGGAATCAAAACCAGAGCTGGTAGTCAGACGAGCCGAGTCAGGAGTCAAAGCAAGTACTCAGACTAGCCGGAATCAGGAACAAGGAGAACAGCAGAGTCAGAAACAAGCCAGGGATCAGGAACCAGAAGGGATGTCAGACAGCCAGGTAATAAACAGGAGCTCTCACAAACAGGTCTGAGACAACGCAAGGGCAAAGCATACTGAACAGAGGCCCTATAAATAATAAGTGATGACATCACAATTCTGAGACTGCATCCTGTTTCACACGGATTATGTACACCAGTCTGGCCATAAAAGGAAGTGCAGGAAATGAGCAGCATCACACAGTATGCACCAGAGTCAGCAAGAGAGGTGAGTAAAATGGCTGCCAACAGCACATGGCAAACAAAACAGGGAAAAAAACCCTGACAATACCAAAGTGAGACATTCAATCTGGTCACATGTCCTGCAGCCCCTTATATACCAAAGTGATACATTAGATCAGACATATATCCAGCAGCCTCTTATATACCAAAGTGATACATTATATCAGACACATGTCTGCCAAGCCCTTATATACCAAAGTGAGACATTAGATCAGACATATCTCCGGCAGCCCCTTATATACCAAAGTGATACATTATATCAGACACATGTCTTGAAGTCCCTTATATACCAAAATGATACTTAGATCAGACATATGTCCGGCAGATATCAGATTAGACAAATGGCCTACAGCCCCTTATATACCAAAGTGAGACATTAGATCAGACACATGTCCAGCAGCCCCTTATATATCAAATTGAGTCATTAGATCAGACACATGTCCGGCAGCCCCTTATATACCAAAGTGAGACATTAGATCAGACACATGTCAAATAACAAGCCAGGAATCAAAACCAGAGCTGGTAGTCAGACGAGCCGAGTCAGGAGTCAAAGCGAGTAGTCAGACGAGCCGGAATCAGGAACAAGGAGAACAGCAGAGTCAGAAACAAGCCAGGGATCAGGAACCAGAAGGGATGTCATACAGCCAGGTAATAAACAGGAGCTCTCATAAACAGGTCTAAGACAACGCAAGGGCAAAGCATACTGAACAGAGGCCCTTTAAATAATAAGTGATGACATCACAATTCTGAGACTGCATCCTGTCTGAAATGGATTATGTACACCAGTCTGGCCATAAAAGGAAGTGCAGGAAATGAGCAACATCACACAGTATGCACCAGAGTCAGCAAGAGAGGTGAGTAAAATGGCTGCCAGCAGCACATGGCAAACAAAACAGGGAAAAAACCCTGACAATACCAAAGTGAGACATTCAATCAGACACATGTCCTGCAGCCCCTTATATACCAAAGTGATACATTAGATCAGACATATATCCAGCAGCCTCTTATATACCAAAGTGATGCATTATATCAGACACATGTCTGCCAGCCCCTTATATACCAAAGTGATACATTAGATCAGACATATATACCCGGCAGGCCCTTATATACCAAAGTGAGACATTAGATCAGACACATGTTTTGAAGCCCCTTATATACCAAAGTGATACTTAGATCAGATATATTTCCAGCAGAGATTAGATTAGACAAATGGCCTACAGCCCCTTATATACCAAAGTGAGACATTAGATCACACACATGTCCAGCAGCCCCTTATATACCAAAGTGAGACATTAGATCAGACACATGTCCTGTAGCCCCTTATATACCAAAGTACGTAATTAGATCAGACACATGTTCGGCAGCCCCTTATATACCAAAGTAAGTAATTAGATCAGAAATATATCCTGCAGCCCCTTATATACCAAAGTGAAACATTAGATCATAAATATGTCCTGCAGCCCCTTATATACCAAAGTGATACTTAGATCAGACATATGTCCGGCAGAGATTAGATTAGACAAATGGCCTACAGCCCCTTATATACCAAAGTGAGTCATTAGATCAGACACATGTCCGGCAGCCCCTTATATACCAAAGTGAGTCATTAGATCAGACATATGTCCTGCAGTCCCTTATATACCAAAGTAAGTAATTAGATCAGACACATGTTCGGCAGCCCCTTATATACCAAAGTGCGACATTAGATCAGAAATATGTCCTGCAGCCCCTTATATACCAAAGTGAAACATTAGATCAGAAATATGTCCTGCAGCCCCTTATATAGCAAAGTGAGACATTAGATCAGAAATATGTCCTGCAGTCCCTTATATACCAAAGTGAGTCATTAGATCAGACACATGTCCGGCAGCTCCTTATATACCAAAGTGCAACATTAGATCAGACACATGTCCGGCAGACCCTTATATACCAAAGTGATACATTAGATCAGACACATGTCCTGCAGCCCCTTATATGTCAAAGTGAGTCATTAGATCAGACACATATCCGGCAGCCCCTTATATATCAAAGTGATACATTAGATCAGACACATGTCCTGCAGCCCCTTATATATCAAAATGATACATTAGATCAGACACATGTCCGGCAGCCCCTTATATATCAAAGTGATACATTAGATCAGACACATGTCCTGCAGCCCCTTATATATCAAAGTGATACATTAGATCAGACACATGTCCGGCAGCCCCTTATATACCAAAGTGCGACATTAGATTAGACACATGTCCGGTAGCTCCTTACCAAAGTGATACATTAGATCAGACATATATCCGGCAGCCCCTTATATATCAAAGTGATACATTAGATCAGAAATATGTCCTGCAGCCCCTTATATACCAAAGTGATACATTAGATCAGACACAGGCAGGGCCGTCTTTAATATTGACTGGACCCTGGGCAAAAATGTTCTTGGACCCCCCCCTACCCCAGCATCACACAGTATGCAAGAGTCAGCAAGAGAGGTGAGTAAAATGGCACATGGCAAACAAAACAGGGAAAAAACCCTGACAATACCAAAGTGAGACATTCAATCAGACACATGTCCTGCAGCCCCTTATATACCAAAGTGATACATTAGATCAGACATATATCCAGCAGCCTCTTATATACCAAAGTGATGCATTATATCAGACACATGTCTGCCAGCCCCTTATATACCAAAGTGATACATTAGATCAGACATATATACCCGGCAGGCCCTTATATACCAAAGTGAGACATTAGATCAGACACATGTCTTGAAGCCCCTTATATACCAAAGTGATACTTAGATCAGACATATGTCCGGCAGAGATTAGATTAGACAAATGGCCTACAGCCCTTTATATACCAAAGTGAGACATTAGATCAGACACATGTCCAGCAGCCCCTTATATACCAAAGTGAGTCATTAGATCAGACATGTCCGGCAGCCCCTTATATACCAAAGTGAGACATTAGATCAGAAATATGTCCTGCCGCCCCTTATATACCAAAGTGATACATTAGATCAGAAATATGTCCTGCAGCCCCTTATATACCAAAGTGAGACATTAGATCAGAATATGTCCTGCAGTCCTTTATATACCAAAGTGAGTCATTAGATCAGACACATGTCCGGCAGCTCCTTTTATACTGAAGTGCGACATTAGATCAGACACATGTCCGGCAGCCCCTTATATACCAAAGTGATACATTAGATCAGACACATGTCCTGCAGCTCCTTATATACCAAAGTGAGTCATTAGATCAGACATATGTCCTGCAGTCCCTTATATACCAAAGTAAGTAATTAGATCAGACACATGTTCGGCAGCCCCTTATATACCAAAGTGCGACATTAGATCAGAATATGTCCTGCAGTCCTTTATATACCAAAGTGAGTCATTAGATCAGACACATGTCCGGCAGCTCCTTATATACCAAAGTGCAACATTAGATCAGACACATGTCCGGCAGACCCTTATATACCAAAGTGATACATTAGATCAGACACATGTCCTGCAGCCCCTTATATGTCAAAGTGAGTCATTAGATCAGACACATATCCGGCAGCCCCTTATATATCAAAGTGATACATTAGATCAGACACATGTCCTGCAGCCCCTTATATATCAAAGTGATACATTAGATCAGACACATGTCCTGCAGCCCCTTATATATCAAAGTGATACATTAGATCAGACACATGTCCGGCAGCCCCTTATATACCAAAGTGCGACATTAGATTAGACACATGTCCGGTAGCTCCTTACCAAAGTGATACATTAGATCAGACATATATCCGGCAGCCCCTTATATATCAAAGTGATACATTAGATCAGAAATATGTCCTGCAGCCCCTTATATACCAAAGTGATACATTAGATCAGACACATGCAGGGCCGTCTTTAATATTGACTGGACCCCGGGCAAAAATGTTCTTGGACCCCCCCCTCCCCTACCCCAGCATCACACAGTATGCAAGAGTCAGCAAGAGAGGTGAGTAAAATGGCACATGGCAAACAAAACAGGGAAAAAACCCTGACAATACCAAAGTGAGACATTCAATCAGACACATGTCCTGCAGCCCCTTATATACCAAAGTGATACATTAGATCAGACATATATCCAGCAGCCTCTTATATACCAAAGTGATGCATTATATCAGACACATGTCTGCCAGCCCCTTATATACCAAAGTGATACATTAGATCAGACATATATACCCGACAGGCCCTTATATACCAAAGTGAGACATTAGATCAGACACATGTCTTGAAGCCCCTTATATACCAAAGTGATACTTAGATCAGACATATGTCCGGCAGAGATTAGATTAGACAAATGGCCTACAGCCCTTTATATACCAAAGTGAGACATTAGATCAGACACATGTCCAGCAGCCCCTTATATACCAAAGTGAGTCATTAGATCAGACATGTCCGGCAGCCCCTTATATACCAAAGTGAGACATTAGATCAGAAATATGTCCTGCAGCCCCTTATATACCAAAGTGATACATTAGATCAGAAATATGTCCTGCAGCCCCTTATATACCAAAGTGAGACATTACATCAGAATATGTCCTGCAGTCCTTTATATACCAAAGTGAGTCATTAGATCATACACATGTCCGGCAGCTCCTTTTATACTGAAGTGCGACATTAGATCAGACACATGTCCGGCAGCCCCTTATATACCAAAGTGATACATTAGATCAGACACATGTCCTGCAGCTCCTTATATATCAAAGTGAGTCATTAGATCAGACACATGTCCGGCAGCCCCTTATATATCAAAGTGATACATTAGATCAGACACATGTCCTGCAGCCCCTTATATATCAAAGTGATACATTAGATCAGACACATGTCCTGCAGCCCCTTATATACCAAAGTGAGACATTAGATCAGAAATATGTCCTGCAGCCCCTTATATACCAAAGTGATACATTAGATCAGACACATGTCCTGCAGCCCCTTATATATCAAAGTGAGTCATTAGATCAGACACATGTCCGGCAGCCCCTTATATATCAAAGTGATACATTAGATCAGACACATGTCCTGCAGCCCCTTATATATCAATGTGATACATTAGATCAGACACATGTCCTGCAGCCCCTTATATATCAAAGTGATACATTAGATCAGACACATGTCCGGCAGCCCCTTATATATCAAAGTGATACATTAGATCAGACACATGTCCGGTAGCCCCTTATATATCAAAGTGATACATTAGATCAGACACATGTCCGGCAGCCCCTTATATATCAAAGTGATACATTAGATCAGACACATGTCCGGCAGCCCCTTATATATCAAAGTGATACATTAGATCAGACACATGTCCGGTAGCTCCTTACCAAAGTGATACATTAGATCAGACATATATCCGGCAGCCCCTTATATATCAAAGTGAAACATTAGATCAGAAATATGTCCTGCAGCCCCTTATATACCAAAGTGATACATTAGATCAGACACATGCAGGGCCATCTTTAATATTGACTGGACCCTGGGCATATCCGTACACATGTCCTGCAGCCCCTTATATATCAAAGTGATACATTAGATCAGACACATGTCCTGCAGCCCCTTATATATCAAAGTGATACAATACATCAGACACATGTCCGGCAGCCCCTTATATATCAAAGTGATACATTAGATCAGACACATGTCCTGCAGTCCCTTATATATCAAAGTGATACATTAGATCAGACACATGTCCGGCAGCCCCTTATATACCAAAGTGCAACATTAGATTAGACACATGTCCGGTAGCTCCTTACCAAAGTGATACATTAGATCAGACATATATCCGGCAGCCCCTTATATATCAAAGTGATACATTAGATCAGAAATATGTCCTGCAGCCCATTATATACCAAAGTGATACATTAGATCAGACACATGCAGGGCCATCTTTAATATTGATTGGACCCTGGGCAAAAATGTTCTTGGACCCCCCCTACCCCATGCAATTTCGCGCTCCACCCCAACATCCCAAAAAACAACTAAATACATTTTTTTTTTTTTTTTTTAATTATTAGCCCATCCACTGCTGGGCTAATCATTTAAAAAATGAAATAAATTGCAATATGTGAAACTGGACCTAAGCAGTACTAATAAGTAAATAAATATATAAATTCCTCCACTGTGGATTCATTTAATATTCTTTTGAATGTTATTCTGGTGTGAGGTTAGCTGGTTAAAGAGATTTAGGGCAGCCAACAGGAGCAGAGCAAGGTAAAGACTGAGGAGGAAGCATGGAGGTGCAGACAAATATAAGTTTACTGACTAGAACAGCAGAACTACTATGGGAAGCTGTAAAATCTGAGACAGAGAGAAAATAAAAACTATAAAAATAAACCTTACATTAATGTGTGAAGAATCAGCATGATACTATACATCAGCCACAGCAGCACATGTCACTTCTTTGCTAGGAACAAGTTCCCTCTCACCCTGCACTAGACAATGCTGCATGGGGAGGGGCGTATGTGCACTCACTTATTCTTCCCACTGACACCTTTCTACAAAGCACTGTTCCCCTAAAAAACTTCAGTTAGTTGATCTTAGGGCCACAGCAAAAAGAGCAGGGCTAAGGGGACCAGCAGACTGGATGCTGTCTGTTCAAGGCTGCATGGATACAGTGTCAGATAGGTCACACAGCCTCAAGACTGAAGAGAGCAGTGTATGCAGCTGCACAGATGCTCAAATCCTCACGTGCCTGCCGCTCCAGCTTTCTGCTGCATGCGCCTACAGTCAGCCCTACCCAGAAACAATCCCCACAACCAGAGCAGTTACCTGGTAACAGTGGTAACCCCGGTAGGACCTTTTCTAATGCAGTGGGAATGCCTGGATGCCGAGTTAGGGCTTTGCATTCAGTGCTGCACAGTGCACATCTAAAACAGCATATGGCAATAGCTTGGCATGTCACATGACACCGGCACGGTCTGGCACAGTTTAAAAAAAAATAAAAAAATATATAAGCAGAGTACTTTTGACTGTGACAGTATTAGGACTGAATGTGTGTGTTCCCCATGTCACATCAGCAGTTGGGTATGAACTATTTAAAAAAAAAATATATATATATATTTTTTTTTAGGACTCTTGGGCCCCTCAACAGAGACTGGGCACTGGGCAGCTGCCCCTTTCGCCCTGTGTTAAAGACGGCCCTGGACATATGTCCGGCAGCCCTTTATATATTAAAGGGATACATAAGATCAGGACAAATGTAAGTGCAGCCTCCTTTTATTCAGCTATAAGTTTCAAGGGATATGAAACCCAGAATATTTCTTTCAGGTTTCAGATAGAACATGCAATTTTAAACAGCTTTCCAATTTACATCAATTAACACATTTGTGTCATTCCTTTCCTTTGGTATTCTTTGTTCATGGAGCAGCAATGCACTACAGCAGGACGTGAGTTGAATACATTGGGTGAACCAATGACAAGAGGCATATATGTTCAGCCACAAATCAGCAGCAAGCTCCCAGTAGTGCATTGCTGCTTCTGAGCCTACTTATGTATTTTTTTCAACAAAGGATACCAAGATAACAAAGCAAATTAGATAATAGCAGCAAATTGGAAAGTTGTTTACAATTGTATGCTCTTTCTGAATAATAAAATATTTTTTGGGGGTTTCATATCCCTTTAAGCGAGCTCGAAGTTGAAATGCATTCCCATGCAAGCCCCTTTATACCAGCAAATATGGCCAAGTCAGATCTTAGACCAGAAACATGCTTCTGAAACCCCATCATGCTAGCTTCATGCCCAATTAGATCTCATATCAGATTTATAGCCCTTGCAACCCCCTTTCAAGCAAGCTATATGCCTGAGATCTCAAATCAGATGCATGGTCCCTGCAGCTCCCTTTTTGCCAACTCTAAGCAATATAAGAATGCATGCACACCCTTTATTAGTCATGTGACCCAGCTATAGTCCAAAGCTAGGCTTCACATCAGATGCCTGGTTTACGTAATCAAATCATGACTGATAATTGCCCTAATTAGACTTCAGATCAGATGTTTGGACCTTGCTGTCTTGATCTTATACCAGTAACTTGCCCAGATTAGACCTCAGTTTAGAATCATAGCCCTAGTGAATGGCTGGGTGCTATTATTAAGTGTTGGGATGCAGCAGACCACACAGAACCCCTAGAAATGCAGTTGTGGTGTAGATTTACTAACAAACTTTACTAACAACCTCCTGTTTATTCCATGTTATTCACTAAACTGGAGCGCTCAAGGAGGTTGTTACAATTGGACACACACTAGTTCATCAAAGGCGATCAACTGCTTATATTACTACTGTAGCTATAACATGTGGTAATGCTTTCCCTTTTGACCAATCAATTACCTTTATTAGCGCAATATTATTAATACAATTTTGCAATCACACTAACGAAGTTGCTTACCTAGCACAGCAGTGGCATAATGTTGAATAGCACTTTATCTCAAAACATTCACATGCACCTACTGACAGAGCCGCTAGGTTGAAGGTATTTAAAGGGACATTAAACCCAAAAATTTACTTTCATGATTCAGAAAGAGAATACAATTTTAAACAACTTTCCAATTTACTTCTATTATTTTATTTGCTTCCTTCTCTTGTTATCCTTTGCTGAAAGGTTTATCTAGGCAGGCTCAGGGGCGGCAGAGAACCTAGGTTCTAGCTGTTGATTGGTGGCTGCATATATATATTGATTGTGATTGGCTCACCCATGTGTTCAGTTAGAAACCATTAGTGCATTGCTGCTCCTTCAACAAATGATACCAAGAGAATAAAACAAGTTAGATAATAGAAGTAAATTAGAAAGTTGTTTAAAATTGTATTCTCTATCTGAATCATGAAAGAAAATGTTAAGGTTTCATGTCCCTTTAAGAAACATCTACTTATAAAATATTGTTGCCAGAAGATTCTTGGCAAACGTTAAATATGTTTTATTGTTCAGTGGTTTCAAAGCAATTTCACTACTCCACCCAAAACTGTCCATGCAAACAACAACTTAATTTATCTCTCAAAATAAACTGTATTTTAATTTCTCATGACAACATTCTGCAGTAGAGTTTATATGTGAAGATACCTGTTTTAGAGGTTATTTTACAAAGATTCTTAAATATGTTTGTCATCTTCAGTCATATCACAATTCAGAATCAAATATTATGGCAGTAAGATGACCACACTTTTAAAAAGGCAAACAACACCTTATAATTACAGGGTTTTCTGCAATCTTGCAATACATAAACATACTAGGTGTGTATGTTTTGAATGCATTGACACCTTTTTACTGCAATTATTTTTCACCCTTTACTTGTCTTATTTTGTAGTTTCTTATATGAATATATCTGCTGAGGAACACGAGCCATAGGGGCCTATTTAATAATGTGTGAGCGATGTAGCGTATCATGTCCGCCGCACATCGATAAATGCTGACAGCATACCCTGTCGACATTTATCATTACACAAGTAGTTCTTGTGAACTGCTTGTGCAATGCAGCCCCCTGCAGATTTGTGGCCAATTGGTTGCAAGCAGGGGGTGTCAATCAGCCCGATCATATAGGATTGGGAGGTTTGAAGACCGCAGCCTCAGAGGCAGCGGACAAGTTATGGAGCAGCGGTCTTTAGACCTCTATTTCATAACTACTGTTTCCGGCGAGCCTGAAGTCTCGCACGGAAACAGGGGCATCAAGCTCCGTTCGGAGCTTGATAATTCAGCCCCATACACTATATGTACAGGGTTTAGCCTGTGAAGCCTGCAGTCTGTACTTCCAAATCTCAGTACAATTTTAAGAAAATTGAGAAAGATAAATTCTAAAAGCTTATTACAAAACTGTGCATAATTAAAAACATGTTTATATTACAATATCAAAATGTTTATTGTCCCATTGGAGAGATATTTATGAAAAGTGCATTCTACAGGGCCAGATGGGAATTTGGTAAGAATTTTGTAGTATGAATGTCTCTTAAATAGATTTTAAACTCAAAATTTAAGGGCCAATAAAGTCAAAATTAAAGTTTCCTGATTCAGATAGAGCATGCAATTTTTTTTATATGCACACTTTATGAGGCTCCAGCTAATATTGAGCATGCGCAAAAGTGCACAGTATATACGTATATGCATTTTGTAATTGGCTGATGGCTGTCACATGAGACGGGGGGAGGGAAAATTGGATTAACTTTGAAATTTGCCAGAAAATATTCTATTGCTTATTTAAAATTCAACGTAAGTACTATAACAATGTCTTCCTATTGTGTATTTACATGTTAATTAGTCTGTATTTAGTGGGCCTTTAAAACCAATATAAAATACTGAATTAAGCACAGTAACAATTATGCAATCTCACTATTTATTTTGTCATTTTTCCTTTAATTTACGTTAGAATAAATTACTTTTGGAACTCACAGCAGAGAGCTGGAAGTATATACAGTAAACTTAAAGGGATAGTCTAGTCAAAATAACAATTTCATGATTCAGATAGAGCAAGCAATTTTAAGCAACTTTCTAATTTACTCCTATTATCAATTTTTCTTCATTATCTTGCTATCTTTATTTGAAAAAGTTAGAATGTAAGCTTAGGAGCCAGCCATTGTTTGGTTCAGCTCCTGGGTAGCACTTTCTGATTGGTGTCTAAATGTAGCCACCAATCAGCAAGCGCTACACAGGTGCTGAACCAAAAATGGGCTGGATCCAAGAGAACGAAGAAAAATTGATAATAGGAGTAAATTAGAAAGTTGCTCAAAATTGCTGCTCTATCTGAACCATGAAAGTGTTATTTTGACTAGAATATTCCTTTAAAGGGATAGAAGGATCAAAATTGAAATGTGCATGGGTACATTTCAATTTTAAAGGGACAGTCAATTCCAAAAAAAACTTCCATGATTTAAATAGGGCATGCAATTTTAAACAACTTCCCAATTTACTTTTATAACCAATTTTGCTTTGTTCTCTTGGTATTGTTAGTTGAAAGCTAAAACTAGGAGGTTCATATGCTAATTTCTTAGACCTTGAAGACTGACTCTAATCTGAATACATTTTGACCACTAGAGGGCATTAGTTCACATGTTTCATATAGATAACCTTAAGCTCATGCACGTAAAGTGACCTAGGACTGAGCACTGATTGGCTAAACTGCATGTCTGTCAAAAGAACTGAAATAAGGGGGCAGTAAGCAGAAGCTTAGATACAAGGTAATCACAGAGGTAAAAAGTATATTAATATAACTGTGTTGGTTATGCAAAACTGGGGAATGGGTAATAAAGGGATTATCTTTCTTTTTAAACAACAAAAATTCTGGTGTTGACTGTCCCTTTAAATAGAGAACTGGCGGTAGTGTGGATTCTGCATGTAATTTAAACCATTGCTGACTCTTTAAAGAGACAGTCAAGTCCAAAAAACCTTTCATGATTTAAATAGGGAATGTAATTTTAAACAACTTTCCAATTTACTTTTATCACCAATTTTGCTTTGTTCTCTTGATATTCTTAGTTGAAAGCAAATTCTAGGAGGTTTATATGCTAATTTCTTAGACCATGAAGACTGCATCTAATCTGAATGCATTTTGAGCACTAGAGGGCATTAGTTCATGTGTTTTATATAGATAACATTGAGCTCATGCACGTGAAGTTACCCTGGAGTGAGCACTGAAATAAGGGGGCAGTCTGCAGAGCCTTAGATACAAGATAGTCACAGAGGTAAAAAGTGTATTTATATAACTGGTTATGCAAAACTGGGGATGGGTAATAAAGGGATTAACTTTCTTTTTAAACAACAAAAATTCTGGTGTTGACTGTCCCTTTAAGAAGACGAGGCGTTTGCATTCTGGTACATGTGAGTGCACAGGATATATAAATATGTCACTGAAAAATAATAATAATAACTTTTATTAGAAGTATTTTTGCTAATTGAAGTATATGGCAAAAATATTTCACTTTTGACCTTTCTATACCTTTAAAGGGATATGCAACCCACACATTTCCTTTTGTGATCCAAACAGAGAATACAATTTTTAATGTTTCCAATTTACTTCTATTATCAAATGTGTGTCGTTCTCATGGTATTCTTTGTTGAAGAGATACCTAGGTGTCTTGAGCATTACATGGCAGAAAATAGTGCTACCATCTAGTGCTCTTGCAAATGGATTGCATTCTTGAAAAACTGCTTCCATATAGCGCTCCAGTCACGTGCACACTCTTGAACTCACGTCCGCTGCTTTTTTAACAAAAGATACCAAGAGAATGAAGATTTGGAAAGTTGTTTAAAATATAATGCTCTATCTGAATAATGAAAGCAACATTCTGGATTTCATGTCCCTTTCAGTATTCAGCAGTATGTCTGAACCTACTGCATGCTTCACAGTAAACGTTTATGGCCACAATAATAAAGACCAATAAACACACTCAAAAGGTTTTTAAAGGGGTTTGTCCCTGAACAGCTTTGAAATAGAAAAATCCTGTTAAAGGGACAGAAAAATACCATGTTGTAATATTATTACATTTTTTTTTTTTTGCCAATCTTGCAATAAGTTAAAGGGACAGTCAAGTCAAAAGTAAACTTTCATGATTCAGATAGAGTAAACAATGTTAAACAACTTTCCAGTTCAGTTCCATTATCTAAAAATGCACAATCTTTTTATATGCACACTTTCTGAGAAGCTAGATGCTGCTGAGCATGTGCAAGATTTTACAGGATATACGTATATGCATTTTGTGACTGGCTGATGACTTTTACGTGATGCATTAGGAAGAAGAAACTGTAACTAACTTTGAAATTTGTCACAAAAAAATCTACTACTCCTTTTAAATTAAAACAAAATGCTTTTGCTTTGTCTTCTTATGGATGTATTGCTTATGCTATTCTACTGTGTCTAGTGGTGAATACATTTCAAATTAGCCTTATTTGGATGATCCAATCCAAATTTGTTACTGGAGTAAACAAGGAAAGCCCCTGTCATTTTGTTAGGAAAAGTTCCATAGTTTTACAGTTGCTTATCTGATCACCTCTACTGAGGGCAGTTAGGGACAGATATGTTGCAGGGTTAGGTTTGTTGTGAAGACTGCAGTGTGCATTTCCGATTCTCAAAACTGGACTGCTGAGGAGAGAGAATTCCCCCTTATATAAAATGTCTGTTGTGAAACAGATTGCAACAAACAGATGAGAAGCTGATAACATATATATATATATATATATATATATATATATATATATATATATATATATATATATATATATATATCGCTTATTAATTCTACATAGATTTCATAGTTAATCTGTAGTTAAAATTGTATCCATGGACAGCGCTGCGCAATATGTTGGCGCTTCATAAATAAAGTATTATAATAATAATAATAATAAAATTAAACTAAATATAAGAAAACAATAGTGATTTAATAGCTAAACCCTTTCATTTAATTGTTTTCTAATGTAAGTTTCAAATGTTTGCTTAATCCTTTTAATCCTGGCATTAATTGCAGAAAGACTTGTAAAACTGGGTTTCATACTTTTGTTCTATGTATCAACTGCTTAACTTTAACTCTTTGGGGTAGATTAATCAAAGCTTCAACTGATAATACACTTGAATCCCACATCAAATTTGACGTGAGATTGATCCGCCATAGTTAACAAAGCATCAAGATCGTCAAATGTTGAAATGTGTGACATAATATACACTCCCGCTATATCAATCCGACGCAGATCGATGCTTGCGTCATTCCAGATGTTTCAAATTCAAATTCGACTCTATGTGACCCTCTTCCCAATTTATCAAACATTCAACAGGTACGCTTGCGTCAATTCCGACGCAGCGTACCTATCATTCAAACCGCCACCCTTGAGGCAGCAAATGCCATAGAAATCAATGGGAGTCTGAAAACACAGAAAGGTTATTTTGATGCTGCAAATAAATACATATTATACCCTGATTATATATATATATATATATATATATATATATATATATATATATATATATATACACACAAATTAATACAACACACAGAGAAAACCCAGCACTCACAAGCTCTCAGCTAAGATTAAAAAGCAAAAATGGAAAGGTTAGTTACTGCATCTGGCCAAATGGGACAAGCCCAGGTACCTCGTCAAGGTCTTTTCCGATACCTGGGACCCTAAAACAGCCACACAATGCAAGCTTTCAAATCCAAACAATCTGGGAACAAGGGAAGGGTGCACAGGCATATGTAATCACCAGTGATGTGCGGTGAGATCAGAGGCTAGTGAGGCACTGACTATGATACTCCTGAGAAACACACACACACATATATATATATATATATATATATATATATATACACACACACACACACAGTATACATATATACACATATATATACATATATATATATATATGCACACCGTGTATATATATATATATATATATATATATATATAAATATAATTCAGTATCACTGTGATCTCAACACACTATTAAGCAACACATAATAGAATGTAGACTTAATAAAGCAGTGGTTTCACCACATATTTGTACTACACGATTTCCTTCTTATCTCTGCACCATTAATGTGGTGGAAATCACAGACGTGTTTCAAATAGCTAGAGTAACCATCAGGGCACAGGGACTAGAATCAGAGTAATTTAGAGTAGTTTGTCCTATTATAACTCATGCTGATCAGTCTCCCTAAACGCTCCCCATTTGTCTGTATAACTGTCCCTCTCTTTCCTCTCAGGGACTGCATTGTTTTCTGCATTGTAGACAGTTTTACAAGCATTGTGGGTGGTTTTGCCATTTTCTCTGTTTTGGGTTTCATGACTCAGGAGCAAGGTGTTCCTATCTCAGAGGTGGCTGAATCTGGTAAGCTCTTAACATGACTTACATTTTACCACAGGTACATGGACATGGAGCAAGTCACCAATATAAGGAAACAGAACTTGCTATGTTTATTTAACTTGAATTATTCCTATTGTAAACCATTAGAAATGTTCATCTTATTTTCCCATGATTTTCTGTCTCTTGTAACCGCATTTTGGCTTGTTTGGCTTTTAGCCGAATATTTTTACGTTTGCTCAGCTTCTTTGTAGTGTTAATGTTTTGTGTTGCTTGCTCAACTTACATATTAATTTTATACCATAATTTTTTGTATGATAAAAAGATGAAATATTGATGGAATTACTTTTAATCTATGAAACTAGTGCCCTAATTAAAGGTAATCATCCGAATGTTCATTTATGATTGCAGTGGTTTGAAGATTAGCCCAAGCAAGAAAAATATGTCTCTATATTTCTTAAAAATATTTTTAATATGCATACGCTGTTGGCATTTATCATTGCCCCTGCAAATTCATGGCCAATCGACTTCCAGCAGGGGGTGTCAAACAAACCCGATCGTATTGGATCGGGTTGATTTTCGGTGATGTCTGTCCGCCGCCTCAGAGCAGGCAGACAGGTTATGGAGCAACGGTCTTTAGCCTGAAGGCTCGCCAGAAACATGGAGCATCAAGCTCGGTACGTAGCTTGATAAATATACCCATTGGCCTCTATTTATCAAGGTCTGTCAGACCAGTGTTAATTTCGTCGACTAAAACTAGACTAAAATGACTATAAAACTAAGAGATTCTGATGACTAAAATACGACTAAAACAAAAATGACATTTTAGTCAAAAGACTATGACTAAAACTAAATCAAAATGACATTTTAGTCAAAAGACTATGACTAAAACTAAATCAAAATTTGCTGACAAAAAAACTTTTTATGCAAGGTGTTTTAATCAATCCATATCCAATTACTGCTCTTTTGTAAAATTTACGAAACTTAATTTTATTAAATTTTAAGATAAATAAACACGTTATATACCACAACAGTTAAATCTGTTAAATCTGTATTGTATGTTTAAACCTTAATACCATAAATAAAAACAGGTTAATAAACCTTTACTCCAGGAGTATATAATGAGTTTGGAAGTTCTAGAGCAGTGCTAATATCGTTGCCGAAAATGTTTCGAATCTGTGAACAAACAATTGATTCTTCCTATAGAAATATGCATAACCCACGAGTATGGGTTTAAATTATGCTGTGCCTGTGCTAGCTGCAGAAGCTTTTTATTGTGTTGAGTTACTTGATACTTGTTTTAATTATTAACAGAGAACTGTTAAAGTTTTTATATTGGGTAATATGTTCAATATAGCCAATACAGTTTACAGTTAGTTTTTTTATATTTTAAAGTTGCACTTCTGTTTGTTTATGAAACTTGGTTTTATTTCATTTTAAGTTTAATAAAGATGTTACATATCACAACGGCTAAATCTGTGTCTGTATTGCATGTTTAAACCTTAATACCATAAATATTACCATGTGTTATGTTTACTCCTGGAGTATATAATCAGTTTGCAAATTTTAGAGAAATGCTTAAATAATGCATTACATTTTAACTAAACCCCTTAGATTTTAGTCGACTAAAATCTACTTGAGATTTAGTCGACTAAAATCTACTGGAGATTCAATCGACTGAAACTAGACTAAAACTAAAACAATTCAGATGACTAAAATACGACTAAAACTAAAATGGCATTTTAGTCAAAAGACTAAAACTAAGACTAAATTGAAATTTGCCGTCAAAATTAACACTGTGTCGGACCTGATCCGACAGTGCAGATCAGGTCCGACAGACCTCGCTGAATAAGGCAAGCAATACGCTCGCCGTATTCAGCATTGCACCAGCAGCTCACAAGAGCTGCTGGTGCAACGCCGCCCCCTGCAGACTCGCGGCCAATGGCCCACCAGCAGGGGGGTGTCAATCAACCAGATCGTACTCGATCGGGTTGATTTCTGCTGATGTCTGTCCGCCTGCTCAGAGCAGGCGGACAGGTTATGGAGCAGCGGTCTTTGTGACCGCTGCTTCATAACTGCTGTTTTTGGCGAGCCTGCAGGCTCGCCAGAAACACGGGGCATCAAGCTCCATTCGGAGCTTGATAAATTTTCCCCATTGTGTAGACAGAAATGGAGGGTGAATTCTGGAAAATTGTTTTAAGAGTAAGATTCCATAATGATATGTATCTCAATGGTTCTGTAGTTAAAGCTTCAAAGTCCCATGGAGGTGTATATTTTAGGTTGGATTTGAGACAATGCAAAATAAAAGCGGATAACTAATGGTCGAAGGTAGGTGGTCTCACGAGCGTGCATATATCTAGAGCAATATTTGGCAGCAATTTTGCAAGAATACTTTTAACATTATACATTTGCAAAAGTACTGTATTGTGACAGTGATTACTCAATGAGACAGAAGTCACTTTGATAATAGAAGTAAACTGGAACGTTTTTTTTTTTTATTGCATACTCTGAATCACGAAAGAAAACATTTAGGTTTCATGTCCCTTTAAAAATGTGGAAATTCGTTTAAATTAATCAATTTAAATTAACTGCATATACCACTCAAATTTACAACATTTTGGGTCTGAAACAGGCCACAGTTTGGGGATCACTGTGTGTGTCTTCTTCCCTGTGTTTCAGCCATTACAGATTTTTATGTCTTATCAGATTTAGGGTAACCACTACTTTTGAATTTAATTCCAATTAAAAAATATCTGAAATTTATATCAGATTAGACACATAATCCAGAATGCTTTTCTTATTGGGATTGGATGACAGTTCATCCTTCATGGACACGGACACAAGTGCCTAGATTTAATGACACGTTGCATTTTATTGGGCATTACTTCACCTTTATTTTGCGAGAGTTGTAGAACAAAGATGCCCTATGGAGGTGCGCTAGTTTATGATTAGAACAGATGTCGCTAAAGAGGAATCCAGAAAGGATGTCAGCACTCTCAAATGTAGGGATCCTGTGGAAACAGAAGGAGAGGCGCCACAATCAATCAGCAATCCACCAATGAACACCCAACCAATAAAACACAAGAGGACTACTTATAAGAAAACACTCAACATGCAACACTTATCTTGATAACCCTGAAAAGGGCGAAACGCATCGAAAGCAGTGGCATCTAGTATTGTGTGTTATCACAATATGGTTTTATTTTCTAGGTATTGTTTTTAACCCGGGTTAATTCTCTCTCTATACTACCAGACATGTGCATGGCGAAAAAATTTGGTTCGGTTCGGATTGATTCGGATTTTTCGAATTTCGGTTCGGATCGATTCGAATTCGGCAAAATTTGAATGAATTTGTTTCGGATTTATTCGGATACGAATAAATTCGTCTGAATTCGGTTTGATTCGGTTCCGAAATTCGGAAATTCGGTATGTGTTAGGTGGGATATGCTGTGTATTAGACTAGTATTATGTACTGTATAAGGTGTAACCCATAGCAGAGTGATATAAACTAAAACCTAATATACTGTACATAATACTAGTCTAATACACGGCCATCCGAATCTACCGAATAAAGGCAGTAGTTAAGAGCTTTATGGGCTAACACCGGAATATAAAGCTCTTAACTACAGTGCTACAAAGTAAACTAACACCCTAAACTACCTATGAACCACTAAACCGAGGCCCCCCCCCACATCGCAAACCCTATAATGAAATGATTTAACCCCTAATCTGCCGACCGGACACCGCCGCCACCTACATTATAGCTATGAACCCCTAATCTGCTGTCCCTAACATCGCCGACACCTACATTATAGTTATTAACCCCTAATCTGCCCCCCTCCCATTGTCGACGCAACCTAACTACAAGTATTAACCCCTAATCTGCCGACCGGACCTCGCCGCCACTATAATAAATGTATTAACCCCTAAACCGCCACACTCCCGCCTCGCAAAAACTATAATAAATTTCATTAACCCCTAATCTGCCCCCCCAACGTCGCCGCAACCTAACTACAAGAATTAACCCCTAATCTGCCAACCGGACATCACCGCCACGATTAATAAATGTATTAACCCCTAAACCGCCGCACTCCCGCCTCGCAAACACTATAATAAATTTTATTAACCACTAATCTGCCCTCCCTAACATCGCCGCCACCTACCTACAATTATTAACCCCTAATCTCCCGCCCCCAACATCGCCGCTACTATAATAAAGTTATTAACCCCTAAACCTAAGTCTAACCCTAACACCCCCTAACTTAAATATAATTTAAATGAAACGAAATAAATTTACTATAATTAAATAAATTAATCCTATTTAAAACTAAATACTTACCTGTAAAATAAACCTTAATATAGCTACAATATAACTAATAGTTACATTGTAGCTATTTTAGGATTTATATTTATTTTACAGGCAACTTTGTATTTATTTTAACTAGGTACAATAGTTATTAAATAGTTATTTACTATTTAATAGCTACCTAGTTAAAATAATTACAAAATTACCTGTAAAATAAATCCTAACCTAAGTTACAATTAAACCTAACACTACACTATCATTAAATAAATTAAATAAATTAACTACAAGTACCTACAATTAAATACAATTAAATAAACTAAACTAAAGTACAAAAAAAAAAACACTAAATTACAAAAAATAAAAAATATTACAAGAATTTTAAACTAATTACACCTAATCTAAGCCCCCTAATAAAATAACAAAGCCCCCCAAAATAAAAAAAATGCCCTACCCTATTCTAAATTACAAAAGTTAACAGCTCTATTACCTTACCAGCCCTTAAAAGGGCCTTTTGCGGGGCATGCCCCAAAGAAAACAGCTCTTTTGCCTGTAAAAAAAAAAAACAATACCACCCCCAACATTACAACCCACCACCCACATACCCCTACTCTAACCCAAACCCCCCTTAAATAAACCTAACACTACCCCCCTGAAGATCTCCCTACCTTGAGTCGTGTTCACCCAGCCGGGCCGAAGTCTTCATCCGATGGGGCAGAAGAGGACATCCAGACTGGCAGAAGTCTTCATCCAAGCGGGGCAAGAAGAGGTCTTCCATCCATCAGAAGTCTTCATCCAGACGGCATCTTCTATCTTCATCCATCCGGAACGGAGCGGCAGCATCCTGAAGACATCCGACGCGGAGCATCCTCTTCTTTCTTGATCCGACGACTAAATGACGGTACCTTTAAGTGACGTCATCCAAGATGGCGTCCCTTGAATTCCGATTGGCTGATAGGATTCTATCAGCCAATCGGAATTAATGTAGGAAAAATCTGATTGGATGATTCAATCAGCCAATCAGATTGAAGTTCAATCCAATTGGCTGATCCAATCAGCCAATCAGATTGACCTCGCATTCTATTGGCTGTTCCGATCACTTAAAGGTACCATCATTTAGTCGTCGGATCAAGAAAGAAGAGGATGCTCCGCGTCGGATGTCTTCAGGATGCAGCCGCTCCACTCTGATGGATGGAAGACCTCTTCTTGCCCCACTTGGATGAAGACTTCTGCCGGTCTGGATGTCCTCTTCTGCCCCATCGGATGAAGACTTCGGCCCGGCTGGGTGAACACGACTCAAGGTAGGGAGATCTTCAGGGGCTTAGTGTTAGGTTTATTTAAGGGGGGTTTGGGTTAGAGTAGTGGTATGTGGGTGGTGGGTTGTAATGTTGGGGGGTGGTATTGTGTTTTTTTTTATAGGCAAAAGAGCTGTTTTCTTTGGGGCATGCCCCGCAAAAGGCCCTTTTAAGGGCTGGTAAGGTAATAGAGCTGTTAACTTTTGTAATTTAGTATAGGGTAGGGCATTTTTTTATTTTGGGGGGCTTTGTTGTTTTATTAGGGGGCTTAGATTAGGTGTAATTAGTTTAAAATTCTTGTAATATTATTTTATTTTTTGTAATTTAGTGTTTGTTTTTTGTACTTTAGTTTAGTTTATTTAATTGTATTTAATTGTAGGTACTTGTAGTTAATTTATTTAATGATAGTGTAGTGTTAGGTTTAATTGTAACTTAGGTTAGGATTTATTTTACAGGTAAATTTGTATTTATTTTAGCTAAGTAGTTATTAAATAGTTATTAACTATTTAATAGCTATTGTACCTAGTTAGGGAGTGCGGCGGTTTAGGGGTTAATACATTTATTATAGTGGCGGCGATGTCCGGTCGGCAGATTAGGGGTTAATACTTGTAGTTAGGTTGCGGCGACATTGGGGGGGCAGATTAGGGGTTAATAAATATAATATAGGGGTCGGCGATGTTAGGGACAGCAGATTAGGGGTTCATAGCTATAATGTAGGTGGCGGCGGTGTCCGGTCAGCAGATTAGGGGTTAATGCTTGTAGTTAGGTTGCGGTGACGTTGGGGGGAGGCAGATTAGGGGTTAATAAAATTTATTATAGGGTTTGCAAGGCGGGAGTGTTGCGGTTTAGGGGTTAATACATTTATTATAGTAGCGGCGAGGTCCGGTTGGCAGATTAGGGGTTAATAAATGTAGTTAGGTTGCGGCGACATTGGGGGGCAGATTAGGGGTTAATAAATATTATGTATTTGTCGGCGATGTTAGGGGCAGCAGATTAGGGGTACATAGGTATAATGTAGGTGGCGGCGGTGTCTGGAGAGGCAGATTAGGGGTTAATAAGATAATGCAGGTGTCAGCGATAGCGGGGCGGCAGATTAGGGGTTAATAAGTGTTAGATTAGGGGTGTTTAGACTCAGGGTTCATGTTAGGGTGTTAGGTTTAGACTTAGTGTTTCCCCATAGGAAACAATGGGGCTGCGTTAAGAGCTGAACGCTGCTTTTTTGCAGGTGTTAGGGTTTTTTTCAGCCGAAACTGCCCCATTGTTTCCTATGGGGGAATGCCGAATTTTACCGAGCTAATTCGGATTTATTCGGTAGATACGGCAGCTAATTCGGATTCATTCGGTAGATTCGGAAGTATTTTAATTCGGAAATTCGAATCGATCCGAATCTCTGAATTTTCCGAATTTTCCAAATTTCCGAATAAATCTGAAACGAATTGCACATGTCTAACTACCAGCAGCTTCTTAGTTACCCTGCGTGTAAGGCACTTAGTGCAGGAGCTAAGTTGGACTTTTGGATTAATATTTTCAATGATAGCAGTTTACTCCCAACGTTATCACACTATTTCAGCTGTAGACACCTGAGGACAGACGATCAGCGAGCATCACCCGTGACGTCAGACGCCATCGGTCACGCTGGGTGAACTTGTGGCCGCAATAACATCTGAAGGAGTACGGAGTGGTTACACTCTGAACCACACCACAGTCAAGGAACGCAGGTACAAATTAATTTACAGAGACTGTGTCTAAGAGGATCTGTTTAAGAGGAGCTACGGAGTAATTTAAACTCCCGGAATTACAGCACAGCCAAGGAACAAAGGTACATAATGCACAGAGACTGTGTCTATGAGGATCTGTACCTTTGGAAGTAAGATATAACCTTAATCATCCTGTTGTTTTGCTAGGACTGTTTAAGATCAAATAAAATATCAGAAAATCCTCTATTATTGGGTATTCGAGTAAATTACAAGATTACTTGGTGGTATATGCTAAAAAACGGCAAAGCTGAGATCAAAAGTTAAAAACACTAACGCAATCAGGCACTCCTGAACTTTACTGGGGAATTCAAAAGTTACTAAATAGTAACTGTGTATCAGATACATTTTCTACTTTTTTACTTTTCTGTTTGTATTTGTATCATTGTATATATATATATATATATATATATATATACAGTATATATATATACAGTATATATATATATATATATATAATAGAAAAAAAGATCAGCACTCACCAACTGTTGCAACCACTCAGTGCACGAACATTGAATATATAAAAGAATATACACTGCAAAGAGACAAGACCTGGTGTAGATCCGTGGTGTCCCACAGCAAAGAAAGCCAGCACAAGAGATTTGGAAAGTCAACCTCTTTAATGCCAAAATAGCATAACGTTCTGTGCCCTCTTGTATACCAATCTCGGAGGTGGTGACTAACCGAAAGGTAATGAAGTATCTGTTGAAACAATCGGCCAGTGCTGTTTAATCACTTCTTGTACTTTACGTGATGCAGGTGTATATGTAGTAATGAAATTCTTACGCTGTTCAGCCAGCTTGAGTGGTTTTATCAGTACCGATTGTTGGCTGAGTGCCTGTACTTTGTCACTTTGTTCCGTAATCAACGGTTCCGGATAGCCTCTATCCATAAATTTCTGAGCCATTTTGTGAAGTTGTATCTTCTTGTGGGTCTCCTCGGTGTTGTTGCGTACAACACGCAGGAGCTGGGACGAGCTTACCCCCTTTTTTTGAAAAGATGGATGAAAGCTATTGTAATGGAGGATTGAGTTCTTATCTGTTGGTTTATTATACAGTGTTGTGTAGAGTCTAAGACCAGAGGGTGTGTCTTTCTTATATATCTCAAGGTCTAAAAAATGTATAACTGTATCATTAATGTCCATCTTGAACCGTACAGTAGAATTCAGGGCATTAAGATTATTAAACCATAAGGTCAAAGACTCACTGTCACCCCTCCATACCATAAAGACATCATCTAAATAGCGCCTGAAAAATCTGATGGAGCCCTGTTCAGCCAAAATGTGTTCCTGTACATACATGGACATGTAAATATTTGCATAAGAAGGGGCCATATTAGACCCCATAGCAGTTCCAAGTGTTTGTAGATAGAACTATTTTCAAAACGAAAATAATTCTTGGCTAAACAAAGCTCCAACAGAAACTCCACCGGTGGGCCACAATAGTGAGGGTTACCTGACCATCTCTATCCCATGCGAATGCGGGATGATTGTATACAAATTAATGACATCCAATGTGACTAAAATGTCAGTATTTTGAATATCATCCATCTGACCTAAAAGATGGATAAGCTCAGAAGAATCTCTCAAGTATGACACAGTCGATTTGACCACAGGTTGCAGGAAGTAATCAATGTATTCTGCAAGGGGCTGAAATAACGAGCCTCTCGCTGACACAATTGGACGACCCGGTGGGTTAAACATGCTCTTGTGTATTTTGGGTAAGAGGTACAGTATGGGACTGATAGTGTTATCAACCCTCAAATATCCAAATGTGTCTTCATCAATGAACCCGGCATCCAAAGACATACACAAGAGCTTGTCATCCTGCTCTTTGAATTTAGTAGTCGGGTTGAACGTTAACTTGCGATAGGTTGCTCCATCATCCAATTGTCTAAGTGCTTCACATCTATACATGTGATAATCTAACATCACAATGGCACTGCCCTTGTCAGCTTGTCTAATTACAATAGAGCTATCCTCAGTTAAGGTTTTCAAAGCTCTTCTTTCCGATGTGGTGAGATTATCCCACGTATCACTCAAAACAGATTGATTTGAGCTAATATCAGTGTTGACCATACGTGTAAATGTTTTAATCGTCGGATGTGTGATAGGTGGCTCAAAAGAACTTTTAACCTTAAAAGGTTTTGGTTCATAGTCAGCAGCATTCTTAAAAAACTCTTTAAGTTTTAATTGTCGCTGAAAATGATGTAAATCAACACGTATGTCAAACACATCAGGTCTAGGGGTGGGAATGAACGATAAACCCTTATTCATCCTCAGACAATGTGCGTGAGCTTAGATTGTATACTATTGTTTTGTTTTTCAATTTGTGGCCTTTTTGGTGTTCCCCCCCCCCCCCTCCTATGGTGTCTGGATCCAAGACTACGGGTAAAGGGAGTCTCTGTGAAGACCTTGTAGAAACTCCACTACCACTGGCTGCCTTTTGTGTAGTGCTAGTCATATCACTCCCTGAGGAATCGCCCCCACTACTGTCAATGGTGTCAAAATTAACTTGTTTATTTTTAGTAAACCTACCCTTTTTGTTGTAGGGGGTCTCATTTTTTCCATATAACCATCTGTAGACCTTCCTGTCCCTGTAATCATTCTCAACTGTGCTATATTTCTTATTTTTAAATGTCAACAACTCTTGTTTATATTTAGACACTTGAGTGGCCAATTTATTTAACCAGTCAGTTTCAGGGTCACTAGTTAGTATATGTAGAAGTTTATCCTTAATTAGTGTGATGTCATTTCTCACTACAACTTTTAACCTGGATACTTCTTCATCAGTAAATGCAAAATCTTCAATTTCTCCATAAGGATCCTCTTGGGATAACAACATGGGTGCAGTCTCTGTAGTCATGTCCCTGTTTTCAGCACACTGCAGAATAAAGTAACAGCCTGTCCACAGCAAGAAAACATTTTAGGAATCCTTACTGGAGTACTACCAAATGCCCAAATGCCCAAGCGGCTTCTATAAATGACTGTGGGTTTCCTTTCATCATGTTATCAATTTTTACCATGTATTACACTTTTTGTCTTTTCTGATCCTGTTGGATCGTATAACGTGCCTGATGTGGCCCTTTAAGCAAAATGTGTTTGCCCTGTGTGTGTCATAGTGACCTGCCAATTATAATTACTATTGTTTTTAATGTATAGATATTTATTTTCACTTGGTATTCAGATTCATACAATTGTATTTTTTGTGCAACTTGTGTATGTGTTGCGCTTCTTACATTTAGCCATTCACATTATAAGGGTTTGTTAAGTAGCCTATTTACTTTAAACACATTTTATATAATATCTAGCAAGCTATGCATAAAGTGCGCAAGATTGCCTTGGTGACCATTTTCACACGCAGTTGCAACATCGCACTGCTTGTCATTTTTGAATAGATGCGGTTTATCTCCGCTGATCGTAGCCGTTGTTTATGGTTACCGTGACAACCTGTGTAGGCGCGATGACGTCATGCTTGCGGTCCATGCTGAATAATATGGTTTACAGCTGTGTTAAATGCTTATGTGTTTGGTGGTTTTTGTATTTGAATCTGATTGGAAGGTGGGGGTATTTAAGGGATTGTTTGGGAGTGTTATTTTATGCCTGAATTTCCTTTGTGAACTGCTGCATGTGACCAAGGCTCCAGTGGGAGCTGAAACGTTATGCTATTTTGGCATTAAAGAGGGTGATTTTCCAAATCTCTTGTGCTGGCTTTCTTTGCTGTGGGACACCACGGATCTACACCAGGTCTTGTCTCTTTGCAGTGTATATTCTTTTAAATATATATATATATATATATATATATACTTTTAAGGGAGACGTCCCTACTATTTTGAGTTATTTATTTAGGTAAATGCAGACCGTGCGAATTTGCTCTCTTTACTGACAGTTTTCAATCCATGAGCACAGGTGAGAGATTCCAGATAGAATCCTGCCTGAACTGCACTACTCCCAGTGGCCTAGATTTGGAGTTTGGCGGTAGCCGTGAAAACCAGCGTTAGAGGCTCCTAACGCTGGTTTTAGGCTACCGCCGGTATTTGGAGTCACTCAAAATAGGGTCTAACGCTCACTTTTCAGCCGCGACTTTTCCATACCGCAGATCCCCTTACGTCAATTGCGTATCCTATCTTTTCAATGGGATCTTTCTAACTCCGGTATTTAGAGTCGTGTCTGAAGTGAGCGTTAGACATCTAACGACAAAACTCCAGCCGCAGGAAAAAAGTCAGTAGTTAAGAGCTTTCTGGGCTAACGCCGGTTCATAAAGCTCTTAACTACTGTACTCTAAAGTACACTAATACCCATAAACTACCTATGTACCCCTAAACCGAGGCCCCCCCACATCGCCGCCACTCGAATCATTTTTTTTAACCCCTAATCTGCCGACCGCCACCTACGTTATCCTTATGTACCCCTAATCTGCTGCCCCTAACACCGCCGACCCCTGTATTATATTTATTAACCCCTAACCTGCCCCCCACAACGTCGCCTCCACCTACCTACACTTATTAACCCCTAATCTGCCGACCGCAAAGCGCCGCCACCTACGTTATCCTTATGTACCCCTAATCTGCTGCCCCTAACACCGCCGACCCCTATATTATATTTATTAACCCCTAATCTGCCCCCCTCAACGTCGCCTCCACCTGCCTACACTTATTAACCCCTAATCTGCCGAGCGGACCGCACCGCTACTATAATAAAGTTATTAACCCCTAATCCGCCTCACTAACCCTATAATAAATAGTATTAACTCCTAATCTGCCCTCCCTAACATCGCCGACACCTAACTTCAATTATTAACCCCTAATCTGCCGACCAGAGCTCACCGCTATTCTAATAAATGGATTAACCCCTAAAGCTAAGTCTAACCCTAACACTAACACCCCCCTAAATTAAATATAATTTAAATCTAACGGAATTAATTATCTCTTATTAAATAAATTATTCCTATTTAAAGCTAAATACTTACCTGTAAAATAAATCCTAATATAGCTACAATATAAATTATAATTATATTATAGCTATTTTAGGATTTATATTTATTTTACAGGTAACTTTGTATTTATTTTAACCAGGTACAATAGCTATTAAATAGTTAAGAACTATTTAATAGCTAAAATAGTTAAAATAATTACAAATTTACCTGTAAAAGAAATCCTAACCTAAGTTAAAATTAAACCTAACACTATACTATCAATAAATTAATTAAATAAACTACCTACAATTACCTACAATTAACCTAACACTACACTATCAATAAATTAATTAAATACAATTGCTACAAATAAATACAATTAAATAAACTTGCTAAAGTACAAAAAATAAAAAAGAACTAAGTTACAAAAAATAAAAAAATATTTACAAACATAAGAAAAATATTACAACAATTTTAAACTAATTACACCTACTCTAAGCCCCCTAATAAAATAACAAAGCCCCCCAAAATAAAAAAAATGCCCTACCCTATTCTAAATAACTAAAGTTCAAAGCTCTTTTACCTTACCAGCCCTGAACAGGGCCCTTTGCGGGGCATGCCCCAAGAAGTTCAGCTCTTTTGCCTGTAAAAGAAAAAATACAATACCCAAGCCCACCAACATTACAACCCACCACCCACATACCCCTAATCTAACCCAAACCCCTCTTAAATAAACCTAACACTAAGCCCCTGAAGATCTTCCTACCTTATCTTCACCATACCAGGTTCACCGATCCGTCCTGAAGAGCTCCTCCGATGTCCTGATCCAAGCCCAAGCGGGGGGCTGAAGAGGTCCATGATCCGGCTGAAGTCTTCCTCCAAGCGGGAGCTGAAGAGGTCCATGATCCGGATGAAGTCTTCTATCAACGGCATCTTCAATCTTCTTTCTTCCGGATCCATCTTGCAGACCTCCGACGCGGAACATCCTGCTGGGCCGACGGACTAAAGACGAATGACGGTTCCTTTAAGGGACGTCATCCAAGATGGCGTCCCTCGAATTCCGATTGGCTGATAGGATTCTATCAGCCAATCGGAATTAAGGTAGGAATATTCTGATTGGCTGATGGAATCAGCCAATCAGAATCAAGTTCAATACGATTGGCTGATCCAATCCGCCAATCAGATTGAGCTTGCATTCTATTGGCTGATCGGAACAGCCAATAGATTGTGAGCTCAATCTGATTGGCTGATTGAATCAGCCAATCGGATTGAACTTGAATCTGATTGGCTGATTCCATCAGCCAATCAGAATATTCCTACCTTAATTCCGATTGGCTGATAGAATCCAGACTGGTCAGTTTTAGATTTTCTTAACCATATGTCCAAACTCCCGTTATTCAAACAAATGTCCCTCCACCGAAGGCCACTAGCACATAACCTATTCTTACCTACCAATTCAGAAATTCTAAAAGCCCCGAAAAAGGCCAGAACAAAAGCAGTCCGGAACAATAAAAATTCAAAATCAGAATAACAGACCTGAGGAAGAATACTCACCAACTTCTTTAACAATGAGAAAATAACCGGTCTTCTACCGTCATTTAATGGCTTCTTCCTACACAAACCACGAACCGCCATTCTAACTACAAAATTCTTGGTTACATCCTCCAAACCACCCAACTGAAACAAGAAAGCCAAAGCTGCAAGTCTCCTTCAAATTTCCGCTGCTGATAAAGACTCAGTCCTCCACTGCATAATCCAACCCAACAGTATCTCACGACAGGATTCTCTAGAAGCCATCCATTCCCTACCATCCACCACAGTTAACCATAACTTCCATACCCGGGCGTAAGCCCGCCAGGTGGATTGTGCCAGAGCCCCTTTCACGAGGTCCCAAACTAAGGATACCCCAGGAGCCACAATTCCCTCTGGCAATTCACACCCTCCGTCTCTGCGTCCGGAGCCTCTGACCTGAACCGCTCCCACTGAAAACGGGAAAGAGCGTCAGCAATAGAATTCAACTTGCCCGGTACATGAACAGCTCTAAAAATGACATTAAGCCTCAGACACTCCAGCACAAATTCTCTCAACAAACTGATAACCGGGGGGGAATTAGCAGTCAAGTTGTTAATCGAATATACCACCCCCAAAACCCGTTTGTCTCGGAGCTCAGAAGTCCAAATCTTTAAAGCAACCACCAGAGGGAAGAGCTCCAGAAAAGTTAGATTTTTTGTCAAACCCAAAGGTTCCCAATCTTCAGGCCAAACCTCCGCACACCATTTTCCATTCAGATAGGCTCCAAAGCCGCAAGAACCAGATGCATTAGTAAACAGGCATAAACGTTCATCAGACCAATCTACTTCCTGAATCACCAACCGGCCATTGAAATCCTTCAAGAAGGCCAACCATACTCGAAGGTCATCCTTCAAGACCTTTGACAAACGAATATGATGATGGGGAACGACTACCCCGATCGTCGCCAATGCAAGTCTTCTACAAAAAACCCTACCAACAGGGATAATACGGCACACGAAATTAAGCTTACCCAACAAAGATTGAAGACACCGCAGAGTTATCTTCTCAGACGACAACGCCCTTTGGATGCACTGAAACAAGTCAACGACCTTATCCTCGGGTAAACGGCATTGCATAGCCACTGAATCAATCTCAATACCCAAGAAACACAAAGAAGTTATCGGACCTTCCGATTTTTCTTCAGCAATTGGAATACCAAAATCAGATGCAACAAGATCAAAAGTCAACATCAGCCTCCTGCAGACCTCTGAACCCTCGGGGCCCACAAACAAGAAGTCATCCAAGTAATGAACTAAAGATGACAACCCAGCTCGTTGCTTGACCACCCATTCAATGAATGTACTAAACTTCTCGAAATAAGAACAAGAAATAGAGCACCCCATTGGAAGGCACAAATCTACAAAAAAGGAACCATCAAATTTACAACCTAAAAGATGATGACACCGAGGGTGAACCAGCAATAGTCTGAATGCTGCCTCGATGTCAACCTTAGCCAACAAAGTTCCCCGGCCAGCAACCCGAACTAAATTAACAGCTTTGTCGAATGACGCATAATTGACCGAGACCAATTCCGGATCAATGCCATCATTGACAGAAAAACCCTTTGGGTAAGACAGGTGGTGGATCAAACGAAATTGACCCTCAATCCTCTTAGGAACTACTCCTAATGGAGAAATTCTCAAATTCTCCAAAGGAGGAGAAACAAATGGGCCTGCCATTCTTCCCAAAGAAACCTCTTTTTGCAACTTCTTTCTAACCACCTCAGGGAATTCCCTGGCTGACTTCAAATTCCCACTAAATTTACCACCAGCACTTTCCTTGAAAGGAATTACAAAACCTGAGCTGAAACCGGAAAGAAGCAGCTCGGCATCATCTCGTTTTCCCCGTTTATTGGCGTAAGCCTCTAACCAACCCACCATCCTTCCTACCTTCACCGGGGTCTGAGCTCGAAGGAGTAGATTCCCCTTGTTTACTAACAAACTTTCCTTTCTTGAAACACCTTGAAAAACTGTGGCTACCGCCACACCCAGAACATTCGTGTCTGAATTTACAACTTGCTCCAAACCGGCATGCTCCATCGTTAAATTGGAAGCATAATCCCTTACGCATTGAGACTGCCGATCCCGAACTAACCGAGGGGCCGGAGTAACCGACCCCTGACCCACAAAAAGGCTGACCCCTTAAAGGGGTCATGATCTCGAGCCAAATGCCCATGTCACGATCGTCCCAACGCATTTCTGGTCTCACTGCCAGCCTCTGACGAAACTTCTCGTCATAACGCCACCATGCCATACCTCCATAAGTACGGTAAGCATTTGAAATCTCATCGAAATAACAAAATAAAGATCCACCCTGATCCGGGCATTTCTCCGTTACCACGCTAGCAAGAATGCAAAAGGCTCTCGACCAATTACCTAAGGTCTTAGGTAACTTCCTGTACCTCTTTTTCCTTTCATCTTCCTCCTTCTTGCCTTTCTCGGATTTATCATCCTCCTTCAACTCCACCACTTGGTCCAGCGGCAACAAAGAAAAAATTTCTAAGAATTCCCTCTTCCATATTTTTTCTTTAACTTCCACCGTTAGATGAATCCCCAAAGGACCAATGGAACACAAGCACGGACGCCTCAAGGCTTCCTCAGCTACCTTAATTGAACTACCCGAAACCGAAACAGTCGACACCTGAGAAACCGAAACGGCTCCACTCACTGACGAAACTGACTCAGCCGGAGCCACAATGGCTCCCGAGGTCCAAGCCTTATCGGCCGACTCCCCCCCACTTGGAGCCTCCAAACTCGCCAACAACGCCTTCAAACCATTCAGCAGCTTCTCACGTTCTCCACACTTCAAACCCGATCCTTCACCACAGCACCCCCAGTTGACTCACCTGAAGACTGGGGGGCCGTCCTTGTACTCTCCCGATTATCTGCTCCAACACTGGGAACGACCCGAGTTGCCAATACCTCATCTCTCCTTCTACCGCTCTCGCCTGTCCTCTTGTTCCCATTCGATTTCCTAGAAGGTGAACGTCCTCTCTCTCTTCTTCCACTGCTCTTTGAACTCTCAACCCACGCCCGAGTAGGTGAATGAATAACAGTAGATCTTCTCAAAGGTAAACGTGATCTCCGTCGGCCGTGACCCGACCTTGACCTCCTTCTTTGATGCCTGCTTGGCACCGTAATATCTCCAGATCCTGGGGACTGCAAAGCATGGAAAGGTGTGAGTGCATGCCCCCCCCTGATGACCTACTCCCCTGCACCCCCTCCCTATCTCTAACCCTACTCTCACAAGCCCTGCTCCCCCCTGAAACCCTTACCCCCTTTTCAGGAGATAATAACTTCAAAAGCTGCGCCAGGGTAGACGCATCGCCTACCTGACCAGCCGTACTCGGTCCAGGTAACGCAGGTTCGTCAATCTCCTCTTCTTCCTCAAAGTCGCTGCCAGCATCCAGTACCAGCAACGGCTCCGTAACCGGGTCCCTTTGAGGTGTAGGGGCCTCTTCTCCTCCACTAGAAAGGCCGTGTGCTTCCTGATAAACCACTGCGTGAAAGAATTAGAGACATTAGCTCTCATCCCCAAACTACTATTTTTTAAAATATCCCCACTAACACCCATTTTCTTATGTTCTTCTTTTTTTTTTTTTTTATAAAAAAAAAAACACCTCCTAGTCAAACGTCAGTTTCCTACCCTGCTCTCCTTAAAATCAGTAACCTGCGTAAGCAATAACCCAAACCAAAATAGCACCTACCTATACAGGAACACCTATAAAAACTCAGGGAAAAAAACATAAATTTGCAACCATCAAAGAAGGAACACCAATTTATTTATATATATATATTTATTTATTTTTTTAAAACCTGCCCTACCATTACAAGTAAAATTCCTCACCTAGATAATATAACAAAAAAGCATGTCATACAACCCCAATAAAAAACCTTAAAACAAGGAAAAGCAAATAACCAAAATAAAACATTTCTATATATATATATATATATATATATTTTTTTTTTTTATATATACACCAACATACATTCGACAATTTTTATTATTGATATAAATTTCTAAAAATTTTATTCATAAACTTCTAATTATTTTTTTTATTTTTTTTTTATAATCAGCCAGAAGAACATCAGCATAACGCACCCTTCTTTTTTTTTTTTTATGTATACATACCTACCCCAATACAGTACAAAACACTAAAATTATAATAACCAACGTAATGGCCCCATATTAATGTTAACCCCCTCACTGCCATGCAAGAAATTGACTGCCTCCCCCCCCTCAAGAATAACGACAAACATACCCGACAACTAACTCACATACCTGACATACCATTAAACATGCCCCCTTTTACTACCACCACACTACCCTGTACATTGTGCCCCTGCCAGACCCCACTTTACCCGTCACCGTCTTCTCCGCTCCTGCAGTCCCACCGGGCCTCCGGGGCGCAATGACGTCACCGCCATGCGCCGTTAATGCACCGGGTCCTGTCGTCTTCTCTGCCACCGGCCTCTTGCTTGAAGAACCTCTCCGCCCAGTCTTCGCCGCCGACTTCCGCTTCGAGCTGGATGCTTCAGGACTCAACCTTGACGGGGGCCCAGCTGATCTCACCGGTCTCTTCTTCCTGGACCCGCTGACTCCTGCAACTCCTGACGTCCCTGCGCGAGGCTCCTCCACCGACTTCAGCTGCTCCCGGATCCATTCGACTCCTCTTCCTCTGGCCATCGCCGTCAGCTCCTGTAGCAGCGCGTCCATAGCAGGTAAGCACTGAAGCCGTTCTTCTCCCGGTCAGGTAAGTCACTGAAAAAAGAGCGCGAAAAACACTATGCACCAACTATTTTAAAAACTTGCCTCCAGCCATGCCCCTTTGACCTAAAGCTGAACTGCATTCAGCCAATAGGGGTCAATTACCCCTACCTTGATGCCGACGTCCGGGGTTCTGCTATCTACCTTTCGCTGGCAAGCAATAGAAAAGGTGAATACACCTCCAAGGGGAGGTGATAGGGACAAAATGCTGGGCAAGAGGGAGATGTTTTGGATATTTAAACTTGGGACAAGAGTTCCCCAAGGAATGAACTCTGAATATGATTTAATTAATTATTGGAAATAAATTTTCAAAAAATAATAATTAAAATAAAGTAATGTCTTCTCTCAATAAATTTAAGATTAAATTATGTTCTTTTTAAACCAATAAAAGAACACCTATCTATAGACCAGTAAAATCACATTTTATCTATAGTTGGATATAAGGAGAGTCAGATCTTTCATAATGTTTAACAACTAATAATTATTATTATGTTTCCATATAAAGTATTCTTTTTAAAGGTTCATTCAAAGTACTTCCATATCCCTACTATCAGCAATTGCCTTATACCACATATAGATATTTTTGTAAAATTTTCATTTAAATAAAAACCAAGTCAGGTAAATACAGTTTAAAATTTGAGGTTAATTATTCTTTTCTATATATTGGTCATAATATAATAAAATGTTGGTATAGGTATTTGGTATAGTGTTATACTAGTTCAAGTTTGAACAATAGGCACTTATACTACTAAATAAGGTTAATTCTGTAGTCCCAAGGCTGGATTCACTAACTTGTTACTTTAATGAGTTAATTTGAGCATGTTTGTTTTTAACCTATTAGAATCAGAGGTAGGGTACTTAAACTTGGTAACAGGTGTACTCTTTAGCTATGATTACGGCTGTGTGCCGAAACATGTCAGCAACCAACTATGTGCTCAGTTTTGTTGCCTAATTTGTTTGCTTTTTGTACTACCCCCATGTTTTAATTGTGTGACTACACAAATAAAATTCACTTTTTTAACCGCTTTTGGCACCTATTGCTTTAAATTTTGTTTTGACTTTTAATATTCTATCAGGATTAAGCATTGGTGCCCAGTGGTTTTTGTATGCTCCATACGATACCCCTAAGCTAGCATGGACAGCTAGAATTCCTATTGGATTACTACAGACCATCATATCCCAGCTAAGGAATCCGTTTCACCTCATTGGATGACCCTCGACACGTGATACGCCACACACGCACAGACGCAACAACAGCGTCCTTCACAGCACTGTCTGTAGACGGAGATTGCAGAGGCAAGTTTGCCGGGCAGAGACTGGACCGAGAGTGGGCCTTCAATTAGTAAGGATTTGAACGGATTCGTGGTGTCTGGCGTTCCTCTGTAGCAGTGGTAAGTGGGCTTAACTGCATAGCGGTAAATATTACACAGATGCATTTGGAAGCATAAAGTTTGTAAAATCCATAAGACCCATAACTGCTATTTAGAGCTTACCTGATTAATAGGAGACAACCTGTGAACGCCTGTTATACCTTTTTGGGACTGTTCATCCATTTACACATTTGTGTTTGTGGATTTTTTGGAAGTGCTTGGGCGATCGCTACCAGGGGTTTTATATAATAAGACTATTACTTGAATGCTTATACAGTTATTTTTGAGACACAACATTTTCCTTTTTGCTTTTAAATATATATATATATATATATACTTTTAAGGGAGACGTCCCTACTATTTTGAGGAATTTATTTAGGTAAATGTTTTTTTTAATAAATGTTTTTAATTTTCTCACTGTTGTATCTTGATATCTTTAGCTGGTGTGCACCCTCAATACCTTTTTTAATAGGCTTCCTACCATTAATATCTATAGTTGCATGAAGAGCCCAGCTGCCTTATAGAGTTTAGTGAGCAAGTTACACACACATAAATTATGTGATATGTCTTAATTAATTTATATATTTCATAAATACTGTATATCTGTAATACAATGTAATCATCTTCCTATTCCCAGACAGGTTTGTCACCTTTCACTCCTTACTTTATATAATATTTTCTCCAGGTAAATTTCTTACTAGAAGAGATTAATCTATTTCTAATCAGATACATGGAAAGCAGTAGTTAGGCCCTCTCTGCCAGTCACATAGCACAGTGATTTGATTTTCTGCCAGCTGCATAGAGAGCAGCAATTACCCCATATCTGGGGCTTGGACTAAATACATTGCTGCTATATTTTCTTAATATAAATCTTCCAATTCTGCTAACTACCCAGCATCACAGGTCCCCATAACACTTTTATTTATATATATATATATATATTTATTTTACAGTTTATTTATGTGGAGACACTTTGTTTGTCCATCATCGATCTGTACCCAACAGTACTCCGCAGTTATCTGTTTCCTTATTGGTTTGTTTCTTATTCCTGAGGTAAGGAGTAAATCTAAAATATGACATTTTAAAATGTACAGTTTTCTGTGTGTGCCTTTTTTTAAAAGGATATTCCTATACGAAAACATGTTTGGACTTTATGCTAGTGGGTCATGTCCCTTTCCACCAATAAAGATGATGGTGTGTTATCTTTATCAACCTGTGAGCAATCTGTCCCTTTATATGTGCTACTAAACCTGCACTTTCTCTTATTTTTAAAATCAGTTTCAGTACTATTAAAGGGACATTATACACTCGATATTTATTTGCATAAATGTTTTGTAGATGATCCATTTATATAGCCCATACAGGTTTTAATTTTTTTTTAAATGTATAGTTTTGCTTATTCTTAAACATTGCGCTGATTTTCAGACTCCTTACCAAACCCTAAAGTCTTAGGAGAATACTGATGTATATATACTCCAGCTTGCTTTTGGTTGTGTAAAGGGTCTTTTCATATGCAGAGGAAAAGGGAGGGGGAAGTGTCTAAGTTCAATGGGTGGTGTCCCAGTCAACCAAATCAAAAGTGTTAAATTCTGAGCTTCTAAGTAAGTTTTTAAAAGGTTTTATACTGGATTTTTAGATCAGTATCTGTGCATATTCTTCTTTATAGTAGTCTCTATTGCAGGCAGTTAAATGAAAATTGGTGTATACTTTCCCTTTAAGCTAAAGAGGCATTAGACTATTTTATATTTTAATGTACAGTTAACTGCTGCTCTGTACTACAAAAAAGCATTAACGCGGAAGAGTAATGTCACTGTAGGTGTCAACAGAAAACATGTTATTAAAGGGGCAGTATACACCAATTGTCATTTAACTGCATGTAATTGACACTACTATAAAGAAGAATATTGATGATCTTGATAAAGGCAGGGTTAACTGTCGAAGCGCGTTGATTTGCTCACTATATTATACTTTACAGAAGCATTAGGAAATAAGAGCAGGACGGGGGCAACACACGCTTTGTGATACACAAGTGTTTTGCTTTCAACCTGTTGTGGCGCTCTTATCCTTTAATTCCTATTAACTTCTGTCATTCATTACCAACTTTTTCCTATCTGCAAAAGGCTAAAAGGTGTGAAGGATATAGTGGAGCAGGACAGGTCTAACCAACACTTTGTGTGAACTACAAGTGTTTCAGGTTTTGACAATCTGTTTGTGGCGCTCTAACTCTCCTTACCCTTACAGCCTTGAATACTAGTTCTGTGAAAACACAAACTATCAAGACTTTGTTGCAATTTTGTATCCCATTTCTCCAAATAACAGTAATCTCAATGGGCTCACTTGAACACAATCGGATTGGACAGTTCTAGGTCACGTGACCGGGAAGGAATGCACAAGATTGGATGACAACATTAAGAGCTCTAAAGCAAAGCGTTCTCAATTGCTGGGTAAAGGTATCTTTACAAACAATTTATTGTCTGCCCCAAGATTTCACGCATGGTCCGTACTGAAACCTATTGAGGTTTGGTTCTGCACAACAGTGAGTGTGACAAACAGAGACTCTCGTTATAACAATATCATTTTTTGTCTGAAAATAAATTTTAAGCTAACTTAGTTAAATATGTTGTGGACTCTATTTATCAAGCTGTCAACCACAAATACGCTGGAATTCTGCAGCATATTTGTGGCGAGCCTGATTCGCCTTAGTTATCGGCTACAGACCGGCAAAAGTAGAATTTAGTGACATACTATCCGCCGGACTCAGTCTGACACAGATCGATGGTTACGTCACTCCAGATGTTCCGAACGCAAATTCGGCACAATCTGACTACTTTTGCTAGTTATCAAGATCCTACCAGGTACGCTCTGCACTTTTCAGGCCCAGCGTACCTGGTTTTCAATCTGCCGCCCTGGAGGCGGCGGATGCCATAGGAATCAATGGGAGTCTGACAGCAGCGAAAGCTCATGTTCACTGCTGCCCGATATCCCATTGATTCCTATGGGAAATGTCTACACCTAACACCCTTACATGTACCCCGAGTCTAAACACCCCTAATCTGCCCCCCCTACACCGCCACCACCTACAATAAACTTATTAACCCCTAAACCGCCGCTCCCGGAGCCCACCGCCACTCTTATAAACTTATTAACCCCATAAACCGCCTCTCCCGGACCCCGCCGCAACTAAATAAAGTTATTAACCCTTAAACCAGGACCCTGCCGCCACCTACATTATATTTATTAACCCCTAATCTGCCCCCCCTACACCGCCGCCACCTACATTATATTTATTAACCCCTAATCTGCCCCCCCTAAACCGCCGCCACTATATTAATTTTATTAACCCCTAAACCTAAGTCTAACCCTAACCCTAACACCCCCCTAACTTAAATATGATTTAAATTAATCTAAATAAATTTACTATTATTAACTAAATTATTCCTATTTAAAACTAAATACTTACCTATAAAATAAACCCTAACGCCTAGATTTAGAGTTTTGTCGGTAACGACCCGCGTAGCTAACGCATGCTTTTTTTCCCCCGCACCTTTTAAATACCGCTGGTATTTAGAGTTCACAGAATGACTGCGTTAGGCTCCAAAAAAGGAGCGTAGAGCATAATTTACCACCACTGCAACTCTCGATACCAGCGGTGCTTACGGACGCTGCCAGCTTCAAAAACGTGCTCGTGCACGATTCCCCCATAGAAAACAATGGGGCATTTTGAGCTGAAAAAAAACCTAACACCTGCAAAAAAGCAGCGTTCAGCTCCTAACGCAGCCCCATTGTTTCCTATGGGGAAACACTTCCTAAGTCTGCACCTAACACCCTAACATGTACCCCGAGTCGAAACACCCCTAACCTTACACTTATTAACCCCTAATCTGCCGCCCCCGCTATCGCTGACCCCTGCATATTATTATTAACCCCTAATCTGCCGCTCCGTACACCGCCGCAACCTACATTATACCTATGTACCCCTAATCTGCTGCCCATAACACCGCCAACCCCTATATTATATTTATTAACCCCTAATCTGCCCCCCACAACGTCGCCGCCAGCTACCTACAATAATTAACCCCTAATCTGCCGACCGGACCTCACCGCTACTATAATAAATGTATTAACCCCTAATCCGCCTCACTAACCCTATAATAAATAGTATGAACCCCTAATCTGCCCTCCCTAACATCGCTGACACCTAACTTCAAGTATTAACCCCTAATTTGCCGACCGGACCTCGCCGCTACTATAATAAATTTATTAACCCCTAAAGCTAAGTCTAACCCTAACACTAACACCCCCCTAAGTTAAATATAATTATTATCTAACGAAATAAATTATTTCTTATTAAATAAATTAATCCTAATTAAAGCTAAATACTTACCTGTAAAATAAACTCTAATATAGCTACAATATAAATTATAATTATATTGTAGCTATTTTAGGATTTATATTTATTTTACAGGCAACTTTGTATTTATTTTAACCAGGTACAATAGCTATTAAATAGTTAAGAACTATTTAATAGCTACCTAGTTAAAATAATTACAAAATTACCTGTAAAATAAATCCTAACCTAAGTTACAATTAAACCTAACACTACACTAGCAATAAATTAATTAAATAAAATACCTACAATTATCTACAATTAAACCTAACACTACACTATGAATAAATAAATTAAATAAAATACCTACAAATAAATACAATTAAATAAACTAACTAAAGTACAAAAAATAAAAAAAGCTAAGTTACAAAAAATAATTTTTTTTACTTACAAACATTTAAAAACATATTACAACAATTTTAAGCTACTTACACCTAATCTAAGCCCCCTAATAAAATAACAAACCCCCCCAAAATAAAAAAAATGCCCTACCCTATTCTACATTAAAAAAGTTCAAAGCTCTTTTACCTTACCAGCCCTTAAAAGGGCCTTTTGTGGGGGCATGCCCCAAAGTTCAGCTCTTTTGCCTGTAAAAGAAAAATACAACCCCCCCCAACATTAAAACCCACCACCCACATACCCCTAATCTAACCCAAACCCCCCTTAAAATAACCTAACACTTATCCCCTGAAGATCATCCTACCTTTAGTTGTCTTCACTCAGCCGAGCCACCGATGGAACTGAAGAGGACATCCGGACCGGCAGAAGTTATCCTCCAAGGGGCGCTGAAGAAATCTTCCATCCGATGAAGTGATCCTCCAAGCGGCGCTGAAGAAATCTTCCATCCGTGCAAGGTCATCTTCCAAGAGGCGCTGAAGAAGTCTTCTATCCGGGCGAACAAATAAAACATAATAAAAATATTACAACAATTTTGAGCTAATTACACCTACTCTAAGCCCCCTAATAAAATAACAAAGCCCCCCAAAATAAAAAAATGCCCTACCCTATTCTAAAATAAAAATTGTAAAGCTCTTTTACCTTACCAGCCCTTAAAAGGGCCTTTTGCGGGGCATAC
The DNA here is from genome assembly GCF_027579735.1 of Bombina bombina. Classification (NCBI taxonomy): domain Eukaryota; kingdom Metazoa; phylum Chordata; class Amphibia; order Anura; family Bombinatoridae; genus Bombina; species Bombina bombina. The sequence goes on from NC_069504.1 coordinate 1,047,919,566, forward strand.
CCCAAATAATTCAGCTCTTTTGCCTGTAAAAAAAAACATACAATACCCCCCCCCAAACATTACAATCCACCACGCACATACCCCTAATCTAACCCAAACCCCCCTTAAATAAACCTAACACTAAGCCCCTGAAGATCTTCCTACCTTGTCTTCACCATGCCAGGTATCACCGATCGCTCCAGGCTCCCAAGTCTTCATCCAAGCCCAAGCGGGGGCTGGAGATCCATCATCCAGCTGAAGTCTTCTATCAAGCGGCGGCTGAAGAGGTCCAGAAGAGGCTCCAAAGTCTTCATGCTATCCGGGCAGAAGAGTAGATCCGGACCGGCAACCATCTTCTTCCAAGCGGTGACAAGCGGCTCCATCTTGAAGACCTCCGGCACGGATCCATCCTCTTCTTACGACGTCCTAAGTCCGAATGAAGGTTCCTTTAAATGACGTCATCCAAGATGGCGTCCCTCGAATTCCGATTGGCTGATAGGATTCTATCAGCCAATCGGAATTAAGGTAGGAAAATTCTGATTGGCTGATGGAATCAGCCAATCAGATTCAAGTTCAATCCGATTGGCTGATTCAATCAGCCAATCAGATTTTCCCTACCTTAATTCCGATTGGCTGATAGAATCCTATCAGCCAATCGGAATTCGAGGGACGCCATCTTGGATGACGTCATTTAAAGGAACCTTCATTCGGACTTAGGACGTCGCAAGAAGAGGATGGATCCGCGCCAGAGGTCTTCAAGATGGAGCCGCTTGTCACCGCTTGGAAGAAGATGGTTGCCGGTCCGGATCTACTCTTCTGCCCAGATAGCATGAAGACTTTGGAGCCTCTTCTGGACCTCTTCAGCCGCCGCTTGATAGAAGACTTCAGCCGGATGATGGATCTCCAGCCCCCGCTTAGGCTTGGATGAAGACTTGGGAGCCAGGAGCGATCGGTGATACCTGGCATGGTGAAGACAAGGTAGGAAGATCTTCAGGGGCTTAGTGTTAGGTTTATTTAAGGGTGGTTTGGGTTAGATTAGGGGTATGTGGGTGGTGGATTGTAATGTTGGGGGGGGGGTATTGTATGGTTTTTTTTACAGGCAAAAGAGCTGAATTCTTTGGGGTATGCCCCGCAAAAGGCCCTTTTAAGGGCTGGTAAGGTAAAAGAGCTTTTCTATTTTAATTTTAGAATAGGGTAGGGCATTTTTTTATTTTGGGGGTCTTTTTATTTTGTTAGGGGGCTTAGAGTAGGTGTAATTAGCTTAAAATTGTTGTAATATTTTTATTATGTTTGTAATTAATTTTTTTATTTTTTGTAACTTAGCTTTTTTTATTTTTTGTACTTTAGTTAGTTTATTTAATTGTATTTATTTGTAGGTATTTTATTTAATTAATTTATTGCTAGTGTAGTGTTAGGTTTAATTGTAACTTAGGTTAGGATTTATTTTACAGGTAATTTTGTAATTATTTTAACTAGGTAGCTATTAAATAGTTCTTAAGTATTTAATAGCTATTGTACCTGGTTAAAATAAATACAAAGTTGCCTGTAAAATAAATATTAATCCTAAAATAGCTACAATATAATTATAATTTATATTGTAGCTATATTAGGGTTTATTTTACAGGTAAGTATTTAGCTTTAAATAGGAATAATTTATTTAATAAGAGTTAATTTATTTCGTTAGATTTAAATTATATTTAACTTAGGGGGGTGTTAGGGTTAGGGTTAGACTTAGCTTTAGGGGTTAATAAATTTATTAGAGTAGCGGTGAGGTCCGGTCGGCAGATTAGGGGTTAATACTTGAAGTTAGGTGTCGGCGATGTTAGGGAGGGCAGATTAGGGGTTAATACTATTTATTATAGGGTTATTGAGGCGGGAGTGAGGCGGATTAGGGGTTAATACATTTATTATAGTGGCGGTGAGGTCCGGTCTGCAGATTAGGGGTTAATAATTGTAGGTAGGTGGAGGCGACGTTGGGGGCGGCAGATTAGGGGTTAATAAATATAATATAGGGGTCGGTGGTGTTAGGGGCAGCAGATTAGGGGTACATAGGGATAATGTAAGTGGCGGCGGTGTGCGGTCGGCAGATTAGGGGTTAAAACTTTTTAATAGAGTGGCGGCGATGTGGGGGGGGCCTCGGTTTAGGGGTACATAGGTAGTTTATGGGTGTTAGTGTACTTTAGAGCACAGTAGTTAAGAGCTTTATAAACCGGCGTTAGCCCAAAAAGCTCTTAACTACTGACTTTTTTCTGCGGCTGGAGTTTTGTCATTAGATTTCTAACGCTCACTTCAGCCACGACTCTAAATACCAGCGTTAGAAAGATCACATTGAAAAGATACGCAAATGGCGTAGGGGGATCTGCGGTATGGAAAAGTCGCGGCTGCAAAGTGAGCGTTAGACCCTTACCTACACGACTCTAAATACCAGTGGTAGCCCAAAACCAGCGTTAGGAGCCTCTAACGCTGGTTTTGACGGCTAACGCCAAACTCTAAATCTAGCCGTTAGATAGCTACAATATAACTAATAGTTACATTGTAACTATTTTAGGATTTATTTTTATTTTACAGGCAACTTTGTATTTATTTTAACTAGGTACAATAGTTATTAAATAGTTATTAACTATTTAATAACTACCTAGCTAAAATAAATACAAAAGTACCTGTAAAATATATCCTAACCTAAGTTACAATTACACCTAACACTACAATTAAATTAATTAAATTAATTAGCTAAAACTACCTACAATTAAATAAAATAAACTAAAGTACAACAAAAAAAAAACACTAAATTACAGAAAATAAAAAAAAATACAAGAATTTTAAATTAATTACACCGAATCTAAGCCCTCTAATAAAACAAAAAAGCCCACCAAAATAATAAAAATCCCTACCCTATACTAAATTACAAATAGCCCTTAAAAGGGCCTTTTGCAGGGCATTGCCCCAAAGTAATCAGCTCTTTTACCTGTAAAAAAGAAATACAACCCCCCCAACATTAAAACCCACCACCCACACACCTAACCCTACTCTAAAACCCACCCAAACCCCCTTAAAAAAAACACTAACCCCCTGAAGATCACCCTACCTTGAGCCGTCTTCACCCAGCCGGGCACAAGTGGACCTCCAGAGGGGAAGAAGTCTTCATCCGATCCGGGCAGAAGAGGACATCCAGACTGGCAGAAGTCTTCATCCAAGCAGCATCTTCTATCTTCATCCATCCGTAGTGGAACGGGTCCATCTTCAATCCATCCGACGCCGAGCATCCTCTTCCATCGACTTAATAACGAAGAATGAAGGTTCCTTTAAATGACATAATCCAAGATGGCGTCCCTTGAATTCCGATTAGATGAAAGGATTCTATCAGCCAATCGGAATTAAGGTAGGAAAAATCCTATTGGCTGATCCAATCAGCCAATAGGATTGAAGTTCAATCATATTGGCTGATCCAATCAGCCAATAGGATTGAGCTCGCATTCTATTGGCTGTTCCAATCAGCCAATAGAATGCAAGCTCAATCCTATTGGCTGATTGGATCAGCCAATAGGATTTTTCCTACCTTAATTCTTATTGGCTGATAGAATCCTATCAGCCAATCGGAATTCAAGGGACGCCATCTTGGATGACGTCATTTAAAGGAACCTTCATTCATTCTTCATTAGGACGTCGATGGAAGAGGATGCTCCGCGTCGGATGGATTGAAGATGGACCCGCTCCGCTCCGGATGGATGAAGATAGAAGATGCCACCTGGATGAAGACTTCTGCCGGTCTCGATGTCCTCTTCTGCCCGGATCGGATGAAGACTTCTTCCCCTCTGGAGGTCCACTTGTGCCCGGCTGGGTGAAGACGGCTCAAGGTAGGGTGATCTTCAGGGGGTTAATGTTAGGTTTTTTAAAGGGGTTTTTGGTGGGTTTTAGAGTAGGGTTGGGTGTGTGGGTGATGGGTTTTAATGTTGGGGGGGTTGTATTTCTTTTTTTTACCGGTAAAAGAGCTGATTACTTTGGGGCAATGCCCCACAAAAGGCCCTTTTGAGGGCTATTTGTAATTTAGTATAGGGTAGGGAATTTTATTATTTTGGGGGGCTTTTTTATTTTATTAGGGGGATTAGAGTATGTGTAATTAGTTTAAAATTCTTGTAATTTTTTTTATTTTCTGTAATTTAGTGGGGGGGTTTTTGTACTTAATTTTATTTGATTGTAATTAGTTTTATTTAATTGTAGCTAATTTATGTAATTATTTTAATGATAGTGTAGTGTTAGGTGTAATTGTAACTTAGGTTAGGTTTTATTTTACAGGTAATTTTGTATTTATTTTAGCTAGGTAGTTATTAAATAGTTAATAACTATTTAATAACTATTGTACCTAGTTAAAATAAATACAAAGTTGCCTGTAAAATAAAAATTAATCCTAAAATAGCTACAATGTAATTATTAATTATATTGTAGCTATCTTAGGGTTTATTTTATAGGTAAGTATTTAGTTTTAAATAGGAATTATTTAGTTAATAATAGTAATATTTATTTACATTTATTTAAACTATATTTAAGTTAGAGGGTGTTAGGGTTAGGGTTAGACTTAGGTTTAGGGGTTAATAACTTTATTATAGTGGCGGCGGTGTAGGGGGAGCAGGATAGGGGTTAATATATATAATGTAGGTGGCGGCGGGCTCCGGGAACAGCGGTTTAGGGGTTAAACATTTTATTTAGTTGCGGCGGGCTCCAGGTGCGGCGGTTTAGGGGTTAAACAATTTATTTAGTTGCGACGGGCTCCGGGTGCGGCGGTTTAGGGGTTAAACAATTTATTTTGTTGCAGCGGGGTCCGGGATCGGTAGGATAGAGGTTAATATCTTTATTAGGTGGCGGCAGGGTCCGGGATCGGCAGGATAGGGTTAATAACTTTATGTAGGTGGCGGCGGGGTCCGGGAGCGGCGGTTTAGGGGTTAATATATTTATTATAGTTGCGGCGGGGTCCAGGAGCGGTGGTTTAGGGGTTAATAAGTTTATTTAGTTGTGGGGGGCTCCGGGAGCGGCGGTATAGGGGTAAAACTGTATAGTATAGTGTGAGTGCTTAGTGACAGTATAGCAAGAAAGCTGCGAATAAGCCAAAGAGCAGCGAGATCGATGACTGTTAGTTAACAACAGTCCGCTGCTCATCGCCCCGTACTTGGTGCGCGGCTTTTTGACAGCTTTCTTGATATATTTGTCGAATGTATTCAGGTCCGCGGCGGTGATGTTAGGTGATCATAGGCGAGCGTATTGGGGCCGTTGAATGCAGGTAAGTAGACAACTTGATAAATAGAGGCCAATGTGTCTAATGGACGATTATTATCGTAATTTTTTTTTTGTTTTAGAATGTGTACATTCCTATAATTGTTTAGATGCTAACATCAGATACATATTTTGCTGTATTATAGATTGTATTACATTTCTATTCATATTGACATAGTATCACATTTATTATATCATTTACACAGTCAGCTCTGCAAGGAGCGCTTCTCCTTCTATATTTACTCTATAAAGAATAATATGCACAGATACTGATATAAAAATCCAGTATAAAACCTTTTAAAAACATACTTAGAAGTTCCCAATTTAGCACTGTTATTGAGATTAGCCTGGGTCACTCCCAGGTGGGCTATATAAATGGATCATCTACAAAACATTTATGCAAAGAAAAATCTAGTGTACAATGTCGCTTTAAAAATATGGAAAGAGGACAATGATAGGGGTGAAGAAAAGAGAAACACTAATAAATTAAATAAGAAAGATGGATATATTTAATATATATAAAATGACTTCTACCTCCAGTATCATGTACTTCCTACAAAAATGATGTTACACATTATTTGTAATATTCTTAGGGTGTATCAAACAATCTGCTTCTTTTGTAGCTGCTGAGATAGGGGCCTATTTACTATGGTGCGAGCGGACATGATACGATATAGCGGATCATGTCCGCTGCACTTCGATAAATGCCGACAGTATACGCTCTCGGCATTTATCATTGCACCAGCAGTTTTTGTGAACTGCTGGTGCAATGCTGCCCCCTGCAGATTCGCGGCCAATCGGCGGCTAGCAGGGGGTGTCAATCAACCCGATTGTATTCAATCGGGCTGATTTCTGTCCACCGCCTCAGAGCAGGCGGACAGGTTATGGAGTTTGATAAATATGCCCCTTAGTGTTGATTGGCAACATACTGTGACATACAAGAAAACCTCCTACGCTTTTTATTATGCGACTTTATTCCAGGGTATTCAACAGTATCTACATTATAAGTAGAAGCAGACTATTATCACTGTGAATGGAAACTATCTATATGAAAAAGCATTAAAAGAAAAAATATTTTGCATTTTACACTTCTAGTACTATAGATAATGGATCATTAGATTGTAGATTTATATATTAATATTTCCAAAACTTAGTATGATGAATGGTTATTATCAAAGTTACCATAGCAAACAGAAAGTAAAAATAAACTTGCATGTGATTTATATTATGCATTACCAGAACAATCTCTCAGCAGTCAAATAATATATTGTTCATTCATCTGCTGCCCTCTAGTGTTGTTTAATAAAAACACAACAAACAAACTGTTGCTATAGAATAACATCAGCCAAGTCTAAACATTTTTAAAACAAATCTACAACTTGTTTTCTGCAGTTGTTTTTCATTAGTCAGACTCCACCCACAAATTGCCTTATTTGGTGGAGCCAATCAAGACTTGAGTTTTCAGATGACAAGGCTAGCCATGGTCATTATATTATGTTAGTAAGTGCATTGTTTTGCAGTCTGTTTTCTGTTAAAGCCAGATAGAGAAAGATATGTAGCAGGGTTGGCCTTAAGAAGTCAGCAGTTGGGCATTTTTAGTTCTGAGAAAAGCCACAATTTCTAGAGCTAAATTGCATAAAAAGGGGAGATAATACATAATGAAAGTATACTGCAAAGTTGTTTTACTATGTGTTACTAAAAGTGTGCAGGGGTGAAACATTTGGTTTGGCTGAATCCTTCCTAACAAAAATTTTCTTAAAATGTGTTTTTTTAATTTTTTATTGCCTGTGCTATTATGTATTCATTTTGTTTAAAAACTGCACTAAGGCTGCTTTTAGGGTGCTCCAGGGCTCTGTGAAGAAGGATCAGGATTAGCGCAGCTCTCCAGTGCGCTACAGGTAAGTATTTTAAATCCCTAAGGTAATTTAAAGAAAACTAATGAATACTGCCTAAATTTGTCAGTATTTGTTTTCTTTTAATTTCATTGTGCATTCATTTGGGAATCAATGTCATGAAAACAACACGAATATCCATGTTTCGCTATCGAATTTACATTGGTAATTAAACAAATGCACGTCTACTAAGCATTGTGTCCTCATAGTATTTGCTCAGTTGTACTTGTGCCCATTTTATGTTACGTAATCTGAAAGATCAATCAGAGAAAGATGGTTACCGCCAGTCTGCAATCTCCATTCAGATTCAGATATACAGTAAGGGTGTCAGGGTGCCAGGAATCAGACTGAGATGAGAAGTGCAAAAATAATAACACCTTTATTAATAACAAAAATTAATAAAAAGTCCATAAGTCAAATAACAAGCCAGGAGTCAAAACCAGAGATAGTAGTCAGACAAGCTGAGTCAGGAGCAAAAGCGAATAGTCAGATAAGCTGAGTCAGGAGCCAAAGCGAATAGTCAGACGAGCCGAGTCAGGAGCAAAAGCGAGTATTCAGACGAGCCGGAATCAGGAACAAGGAGAACAGCAGAGTTAGGAACAAGCCAGGGATCAGAAACCAGGAGGGATGTCAGCCAGGTAATACACAGGAACTGGAACTCACAAACAGGTCTGAGACAATGCAAGGGCAAAGCATACTGAACAGAGGCCCTTTAAATAATAAGTGATGACATCACAATTCAGAGACTGCAATCTGTCTCACACAGATGATGTACACCAGTCTGGCCATAAAAGGGTGTGCAGGAAATGAGCAGCATCACACACTATGCACCAGAGTCAGCAAGAGAGGTGAGTAAAATGGCTGCCAGCAGCACGTGGCAAACAAAGCAGTGAAAAAACCCTGACAGTACCCTCCCCTCAACGACCCCTCCCCCGCGGGAGGACAAAAGGCTTATTGGGGAAACGGGCATGGAAGGCAGGAGGGTGGGAGCATGAACATCAGAGGAGGGAACCCATGAACGCTCCTCCGGACCGAAGCCCCTCCAGTGAACCAAATACTGTATGCGGCCCCTGGACATACAAGAGTCAATAATGCTGCTGACCTCATATTCTTCATGGTTGTCAACAAAGATAGGACGGGGACGAGGCAACACAGTGGTAAACCGATTACAAACCAATGGTTTCAAGAGGGAGACATGAAAAACATTGGAGATTCGCATTGCAGGAGTTAGGTCAAGAGTGTAGGCCACAGGATTGACCCGTCGGAGTATTCGAAAAGGACCAACATAACAGGGAGCCAGTTTATTGGAAGGCACACAAAGGTTCAAGTTGTGGGAGGACAGCCAAACCCTCTCACCAACCTGGTAGGAAGGCGCGGGCAGACGCCTACGACCAGCCTGGAACTTTTGCCGCTGCATAGAACGATGAAGGCAATCCGGAATCTGCACCCACGTGGAACAGAGTTGCCGGAGATGCTCCTCCAAAGCCGGAATACCCTGAGACATGAATGAATCGGGCAACAAGGATGGTAGAAACACATAATTCGCCATGAACGGGGATAACTTGGAGGAAGCATTAATAGCACTATTACGAGCAAACTCTGCCCAAGGTAACAGTTCAGACCAATTATTGTGGTGATCTGAGACACAGCAATGGAGGAGCTGTTCCAGAGCTTGATTAGACCGTTCCGCAGCCCCATTGGATTGAGGGTGATATGCCAAGGAGAAGGAAAGCTGGATCCCCATTTGAGCACAAAAGGAACGCCAAAATCTGGAGACAAACTGGCTACCCCGGTCCGACACTATCTCTTTGGGTAACCCATGTAAACGGAAGACCTCCCGGGCAAAAATTGAAGCAAGCTCCTGAGCGGTAGGCAGCTTCTTCAAGGGAATGCAATGTGACATTTTAGAAAAACAGTCAACCACCATAAGGATAAGAGTATTGCCATTGGAAACAGGGAGCTCGACAATGAAGTCCATGGAAAGAAGTGTCCAAGGACACTCACCATTAGCAATAGGTTGAAGAAGACCCACAGGAAGATGTCGAGGAGTCTTATTCTGTGCACAAACTGAGCAGGAGGCAACATACGCAGCAACTTTAGAACTAAGACCTGGCCACCAGAATTGTCGAGTGACAGACCAAATCATTTGGGTTCTTGCCTGGGGGACCTGCGGCTTTAGGATAGTGGTAAGTGTGCAAAAGTTTAGTTCGAAGATTCTCCAGAACAAAACACCACTAGGTTTCTCAGGAGGTGCATTGGTTTGTGCAGCCAGGATCTCCTCCCCAAGGGAGAAGTCAAATTAGTACGTATGGTAGCCAAAATATGGTCAGGAGGTATAACTGGAGTAGGTACAGACTCCTCCTTGGACAGAGGCAAAAATTGTCGAGAGAGGGCATCAGCCCTAACATTCTTACTACCAGGCAGGTAGGAGACCACATAAATAAACCAAGACAAAAATAGCGCCCATCTGGCCTGTCAAATGTTTTGCTTCAGTTAAGTTAAATTCTTGTGGTCATTAAGAATGAGCACTGGTACGCTAGTACCCTCGAGAAGATGCCTCCATTCCTTGAGTGCCAAAATTAAGGCCAGTAATTCCCTGTTTCCAATTTCATAATTGCACTCCGCTAGAGACAATTTCTTAGAGAAGAAACCGAATGGATGCAAGGAACCATCAGACGTAGGATGTTGAGACAAGAGGGCACCTACTCCAGTCTCAGATGCATCGACCTCAAGAACAAAAGGCAGGGCAGCAAAGGCAGTCTTAAGACTATCAAAGGCCTTAATGGCAGTAGGTGACCAATGGAGTGGATCATTCTCTTTACGGGTCATGTCTGTGATAGGTTTGACCAAGGAAGAAAGGTTTTTAATAAACTTTCTATAGTAATTTGCGAGCCCCAAAAAATGTTGAATAGACCGAAGACCAACTGGTCGAGGCTACTGCAGAACTGCAGACAACTTTTCAGGATCCATGGAGAACCCTGCAACGGAGATAACATAACCTAGGAAGGTTATTTGAGTCTGATGGAACTCACATTTCTCGAGTTTACAAAACAGGCCATTCTCACGTAGTCTCTGAAGAACCCGTGTAACATCAGAACGATGACCATTAAGTGTGGGTGAATGTATGAGAATGTCATCTAAATAAACCACAACACACTGTTGCAACATATCTTATAGGACATCATTGATAAATTCCTGGAAAACAGCAGGAGAATTACATAGGCCAAAGGGCATTACAAGATACTCATAATGCCCGCTCCTGGTGTTAAATGCTGTTTTCCATTTGTGACCCTCCTTGATCCTAACGAGATTGTACGCTCCTCTCAAATCAAGTTTAGAAAAGACCGTAGCTCCCTTAAGGCGGTCAAAGAGTTCCGTAATGAGCGGAATAGGGTAAGCATTCTTAATGGTAAGACGATTAAGACCCCTATAATCGATGCGTGGTCTTAACTCACCACACTTTTTCTTCACAAAGAAGAAGCCAGCCCCTGCAGGAGAGCAGGATTTGTGGATGATCCTCCACGACAGAGCATCGGCAACATACTCCTCCATAGTACAATTCTCTGCAACAGACAGAGGGTAAACCCGGCCCTGAGGAGGAATGGCTCCGGGTTGCAGGTCTATGGCACAATCTTAATACCGGTGAGGAGGCAATGTACTGGCACACACCTTGTCAAAAACGTCTAGGAACTCTTGGTACTCCTCTGGCAATTGAGATACCAAAGAAGTGCACAAGACTTTAACTGGTTTCCGAAGACAAGTGGAAATACATTGCGGGGACCACAACAAAATTTCAGACCTGCGCCAGTCGAGACTGGGATTGTGCTTTTGGAGCCAGGGATAACCCAGAACAACTGGAAAATGCGGAGAATTTATCACCAGGAACTGGAGGGTTTCAAAATGGAGAGCCCCAACAGCCATGGATAACGGAGCGGTTTCGTGAGAAACAAGTGCGGGCTGAAGGGGCCTGCCATCAATGGCCTCAATAGCAAGCAGAATGGACTGAGGCAAAACAGGAATGGAGTGCTTTGATACAAAAGCACTGTCAATGAAATAGCCCGCAGCACCGGAGTCAACAAGAGCCTGGGTGATTATGGAGGAGTCCACCCAGGAAAGGACAACTGTGACCAAAGGTTTCTCCTTTAGCGGTTCCGGGGATGAGGATTAACCACCCAAGGACTGCCCCCGACAGGAGTTTAGGTGTGAGCGTTTCCCGGCTGTGTAGGACAAGAATTCAAAAGGTGGCCCTGTAACCCACAATAGAGGCAGAGCCCCTCCCTCCTCCTAAATCCCTCTCTGCCGCGGAGAGACGTGTGAATCTCAACTGCATCGGCTCAGCAGTACCTGGTAACTCGGGACCAGGAGGCATGGGAGGAGAGGGAGGCTTGGGTGGGAACAAACACGTAGGAGACAACAGAACAGGAGGCTTCCGCAAGCGTTCCTTGAAAGAGGGCCTCTCTCTGAGTCTGATGTCAATTAGGATCAAAAAAGACACCAATGCATCGAGATCCTCTGGTAAATCTCTGGCAGCAACTTCGTCTTTAATCGCATCAGAGAGCCCATGAAAGAAGGCGGCAACAAGGGCTTCATTGTTCCAACCTACCTCCTGCGGCAAGCGTACAGAACTCAATGGCATACTGAGCAACAGATCTTGTACCTTGTTGAATGGACATGAGTCGTTTAGCAGCAGAGTAGGAGCGAGCCGGAACATCAAATACGCTTCGAAAGGAGGCCACAAATTCAGGGTAATTTGAAATCACAGGTTTATTAGTCTCCCACAAGGGATTAGCCCAGGCAAGAGCTGTGTCAGAGAATAACAAGATGAGAAATCTCACCTTAGCTCTGTCAGAGGGAAACGCCTAAAGTAACATCTCAAAGTAAATGCCCACCTGGTTCAAAAACCCTCTGAACTGAATAGGATCACCTCCATATCGCTGAGGTAGAGGTGCAGAACTGGACATGCTCCTGGTAGGACTAGGTGCAGCAGCGGAAACAGGAGCAGCCATAACTTGCGGGACACTTTGTTCCAAATGTACAGTGCGAGTCAGCAGGGTTTGCAGGGCTAGTGCAAATTGATCCAAGCAGTGATCCTGTTCATCCATCCTGGAAATTATGGTAGGTAAAGATGGATTATTAGCACCATCAGAATTCATGACCCTTGCGTAATGTCAGGGTGCCAGGAATCAGACTGAGACGAGAAGTGCAAAAATAATCACACCTTTATTAATACAAAAAATAATAAAAAGTCCATAAGTCAAATAACAAGCCAGGAATCAAAATCAGAGCTGGTAGTCAGACAAGCCAAGTCAGGAGCCAAAGCGAATAGTCAGACGAGCCAAGTCAGGAGCCAAAGTGAGTAGTCAGACGAGCTGGAATCAGGAACAAGGAGAAGAGCAGAGTCAGGAACAAGCCAGGGATCAGGAACCAGGAGGGACGTCAGACAGCCAGGTAATACACAGGAACTGGAACTCACAAACAGGTCTGAGACAATGCAAGGGCAAAGCATAATGAACAGAGGCCCTTTAAATAATAAGTGATGACATCACAATTCAGAGACTGCAACCTGTCTCACATGGATGATGTACACCAGTCTGGCCATAAAAGGGCATGCAGGAAATGAGCAGCATCACACACTCTGCACCAGACTCAGCAAGAGAGGTGAGTAAAATGGCTGCCAGCAGCACATGGCAAACAGAGCAGGGAAAAAACCCTGACAAAGGGACAGATTACAAGTAAAGCAAATTTGCCCATTTGTGGGCACGCAATAATTAGCCAGTCATTACAAATTAGGACTTATAAAATGAACCAGAGATCAGATCAGTGTAGTGTATTTTATTACAAAATAAATATAGCAGCATATTTATTTTTTAATAAAATTACTGTACCAGGCAGTATTTTGAGGGGGTAAAGTTGGCAGGAGTGGCGTGTTAGGAAGAAAAAAAAACGTCACTGAAATGTGCCTTTACATTGCGGTCTATGGAAACTTTGTGTTCCCATTAAATATATATGTATATGCTTATATACAAACATATTTATTTGTTAATATATGTATATACACATATTGACACAAATATATATATGTGTCAATATGTTTACTGCCATTGCTGTGCTACTTACCCCCTTTGCTGCGCTTAGGTTCTGATGTTGTCTAGCCTATGGCATCCCCACCTATACTTGAACGTTTTTGGGCTTAAGTCCAAGTCATTTACAGGCAATATAAACACAGCTAGCAAAAAAAAAATTACACTCCAGGTGGGAGGTAGAAGAAATAACTTATAAAATGATGATCTTCCATTACTCTCTCTAAGTATTGGGCTTAGGTTTACAAACAGACACAAGATAAGGAAGCAAGTGTGAGTACACAAAGTGATAACATAATGAGATCTCATTTTACCTGCAAGCTCAGCCCATTTCAATAGGCTGTGGTTTTAAAGCACAAAACCAGCAATTTAATATCCACAAATAAATCTGAAAATGCAATTTCTCATACATTTTATACTCTGCAGCTGGTATAACAAGTTATTGGAAATACATTAAGGGAAAAACAATTTTACTATCCCTTTAGTATATTTATGTAACATTGTTAAGTTTACAAAGAGAGAGAGAACAGAAGCATTATTGGGCACACTTGAAAGGTATATTACCCAGTTACATAGGGTGGAGTGTATTTATAGTGTATATCAGTTAATTTAAAACATAACGTATTTATAAATATATTAAAAAATATTGTGGACCATGCCACAATTTAAACTAAGACACAATAATTAAAATATATATATATATATATATATAAAGAATATATTGGTAGAACTTCAAACTCTCCTGTTAGGGAGTATTCTCCAAATAATCAATTAATGTACTGTATATATTAATATAGAGGTAACTTAAATGGATCCCATAAACAGATAAGGCATAGGAATAACAGCGGTCTTGAAATTAGGGTAATAGTTAGATATGTGCATGGCGAAAAAATTCGGTTCGGTTCGGATAGATTCGGAATTTTTCGAATTTTGCTTCGGACCGATTCGATTTCAGAGAAATTTGAATCGATTCGGTTCGGATTCGTTTCGGATTCATTCGGATTTGAAGAAATTCGGCTGGATTCGGTTCGGTTCGGTTTGGAAATTTGGAATTTCGGTAAGTGTTAGGTGGGATTAGACTAGTATTATGTACAGTATATTAGGTGTAACCCATAGCAGAGTGATATAACATAATATACTGTACAATACTAGTGTAATCCATGGCTAGCCGAATCTACCGAATAAATCCGAACTAATTCAGATTTATTCTGTAGATTCGGCAGTATTTTAATTCGGAAATTCGGATCGATCCGAATCCCGAATTTTATGAATTCGGACGAATTTCTGAATCGATCCGAAACGAATCACACATGTCTAGTAAAAGTGCTATGTGGCGTTAATCAGGTGAGCACAAACTCATATATAGGATTAGTGATTAGGATATAGGATTAGTGATGTCGCGAACCTAAAAATTTGGGTTCGCGAACTGCGAACGCGAACTCCCGCAAAAGTTCGCGAACCGGGCGAACCCCCATTGACTTCAATGGGCAGGCGAATTTTAAAACCCACAGGGACTCTTTCTGGCCACAATAGTGATGGGAAAGTTGTTTCAAGGGTACTAACACATGGACTGTGGCATGCCGGAGGGGGATCCATGGCAAAACTCCCACGGAAAATTACATAGTTGATGCAGAGTCTGGTTTTAATCCATAAAGGGCATAAATCACCTAACATTCCTAAATTGTTTGGAATAACGTGCTTTAAAACATCAGGTATGATGTTGTATCGATCAGGTAGTGTAAGGGTTACGCCCACTTCACAGTGACAGACCAAACTCCCGCAGCGGGTACAACATCATCATCATCACACCGTATGTCCATGTGTGTAATGCTGCCTGACTGAGACATATCCCTGTTATCTACATCCTCTGGCAATAATGGTTGCGCATCACTCATTTCTTCCAACTGATGTGTAAATAACTCCTCTGACAGATCAAGTGAAGCGGCTGTGGTGCTAGTGTTGGTGGTGGTGGCAGGCGGGCGAGTGGTAACTTGAGAGGTGCTGCCCGAAGATAAGCTGGAGGAGGATGGTGCATCAAGGTTCGGAGCGGAAGCTATAGAAGATTGGGTGTCCTGTGTTAAAAAGTCAACTATGTCCTCAGAACTTTTCGAGTTCATGGTACGTGGCCTCTGAACACTGGGCATTATTCTAGGGCCAAAGGGAATCACAGCACCACTACCACGACGGCACCTGCTGGGTTGCCTGCCTCTGCCTGTCATTTTTTTTTAAATGTACACTTACACTACTATTAAACAAGATATGAGTGGTGCCACTGGGCAAGTGGGCACAGTATACGCTGTGAGCCTGACACAAAAAAGCAGACTGATGTTTCACAGTCCAAAAAGTTTTTATTTTTTTAAATGTACACTTACACTACTATTAAACAAGATATGAGTGGTGGCACTGGGCAAGTGGGCACAGTATACGCTGTGAGCCTGACACAAAAAAGCAGACTGGTGTTTCACAGTCCAAAAAGTTTTTATTTTTTTAAATGTACACTTACACTACTATTAAACAAGATATGAGTGGTGGCACTGGGCAAGTGGGCACAGTATATGCTGTGAGCCTGACACAAAAAAGCAGACTGATGTTTCACAGTCCAAAAAGTTTTTATTTTTTTAAATGTACACTTACCCTACTATTAAACAAGATATGAGTGGTGGCACTGGGCAAGTGGGCACAGTATATGCTGTGAGCCTGACACAAAAAAGCAGACTGA
This sequence comes from Bombina bombina, assembly GCF_027579735.1. Classification (NCBI taxonomy): domain Eukaryota; kingdom Metazoa; phylum Chordata; class Amphibia; order Anura; family Bombinatoridae; genus Bombina; species Bombina bombina. The sequence goes on from NC_069504.1 coordinate 1,047,935,501, forward strand.
TGTTTCACAGTCCAAAAAGTTTTTTTTTTTTAAATGTACACTTACACTACTATTAAACAAGATATGAGTGGTGGCACTGGGCAAGTGGGCACAGTATACGCTGTGAGCCTGACACAAAAAAACAGACTGATGTTTCACAGTCCAAAAAGTTTTTTTTTTTTTTAAATGTACACTTACACTACTATTAAACAAGATATGAGTGGTGGCACTGGGCAAGTGGGCACAGTATATGCTGTGAGCCTGACACAAAAAAGCAGACTGATGTTTCACAGTCCAAAAAGTTTTTATTTTTTTAAATATACACTTATACTACTATTAAACAAGATATGAGTGGTGGCACTGGGCAAGTGGGCACAGTATACGCTGTGAGCCTGACACAAAAAACAAAAAAGCAGACTGATGTTTCACAGTCCAAAAAGTTTTTTTTTTAAAAATGTACACTTACACTACTATTAAACAAGATATGAGTGGTGGCACTGGGCAAGTGGGCACAGTATACGCTGTGAGCCTGGCACACACGCTGGCAGGCAGGCAACTGCAATTAGATTACACTAGCAGACTGATGTTTCACAGTCAAAAAAGTTTTTTCTTTTAAATTTACACTACTGTTACACCAGATATGAGTGGTGGCACTGAGCAAGTGGGCCTTGCACACACGCTGGCAGGCAGGCAACTGCAATTAGATTACACAAGCAGACTGATGTTTCACAGTCAAGAAAGTGTTTTTTTTTAAATTTACACTACTGTTACACCAGATATGAGTGGTGGCACTGGGCAAGTGGGCACAGTATACGCTGTGAGCCTGGCACACATGCTAGCAGCCAGGCAACTGCAATTAGATTACACTAGCAGACTGATGTTTCACAGTCAAAAAAGTTTTTTTTTTTTTAAATTTACACTACTGTTACACCAGATATGAGTGGTGGCACTGGGCAAGTGGGCCTGACACACACGCTGGCAGGCAGGCAACTGCAATTAGATTACACTAGCAGACTGATGTTTCACAGTCAAAAAAGTTTTTTTTTTTAAATTTACACTATTGTTACACCAGATATGAGTGGTGGCACTGGGCTAGTGGGCCTTGGACACACGCTGGCAGGCAGGCAACTGCAATTAGATTACACTAGCAGACTGATGTTTCACAGTCAAAAAAGTTTTTTTTTTTAAATTTACACTACTGTTACACCAGATATGAGTGGTGGCACTGGGCAAGTGGGCCTGGCACACACGCTGGCAGGCAGGCAGGCAACTGCAATTAGATTACACTAGCAGACTGATGTTTCACAGTCAAAAAAGTTTTTTTTTTTTAAATTTACACTACTGTTACACCAGATATGAGTGGTGGCACTGGGCAAGTGGGCCTGGCACACACGTTGGCAGGCAGGCAACTGCAATTAGATTACACTAGCAGACTGATGTTTCGCAGTCAAATTTTTTTTTTATATATAATTTACACTACTGTTACACCGGATATGAGTGGTGGCACTGGGCAAGTGGCTTGGCAGGCAGGCAACTGCAATTAGATTACACAGGAAAAAAAAAAAAGCAGACTGATGTTCTAGCCCTATAAAAGGGCTTTTTTGGGTGCTGTCCTTACAGCAGAGATCAGATGAGTCCTTCAGGACTGTAGTGGACACTGAATACACTAGCCTAGCTATCAATTTCCCTATTAAATCAGCAGCAGCTACACTGTCCCTCCTCTCACTAAGAATGCAGCTTCCAAATTAATCTAAAATGGATGCTGTCCAGGAGGTAGGAGGGTCTGGGAGGGAGTGTCTGCTGCTGATTGGCTGGAATGTGTCTTCTGACTGTGAGGTAGGGGGTCAAAGTATTACTCAACGAATAGGGGGCGGATCGAACATCACATATGTTCGCCTGCTGCGGCGAACGCGAACATGCTATGTTCTCCGGGAACTATTCGCCGGCGAACTATTCGCAACATCACTATATAGGATCACCTTAAATTTAAACTATTACATGATTGCCACCGCACTAGTATCAAGGACCGCTAACAGATTCCAATTACAATTTATATCTATTGCCCAAAATATAGGCCAACAATTAACAAGTTACCAACTTTTTTTTTTTGTCCCCAGACAGTAATGGCACTTAGGACTAAGCAATGGATGAACATCCACTCTAAAACTTTATATACTGAGCCAGTAATGAACTAAGTAATATATAAGGATCAAAATGAGTGTAACGTCTGTGAATGAATAAGGTGCTATGTGTGTTTTATTCTAAATGCTAACGATGATTATGGCAAACGAATACAGAATATCATGCCTATTTGGGTGTGAGCATCGAATGCCATATACTTTAAGTATTATAATGGTGGTAATCAGGTCGGTTTGACAACCATAAAAGCATCAGATATCTGAGATGTATATATGTATTAACATGTGCGGTCCCCTCTTTGAGCTTTGACATTCTAAACATTATAATGAGACATTTGCGAATCCTATATATATATGGAGCAATGATGTGACACTTAAATCCAAAATCCATTTTGTTTCTGAGCTATTTTTCCTCTAAGTATTATTATCCAGTAACGTGTTTTTACTGCGGTAAATATGGAGCTGTTTGACAGGGGGGCGTGTTAGAATCACACGTCACAATTAGCTCACTCCTTACTGGTCTGATGGAACACACCCTCTGCTTTTCCAATCGAAGGAGGCGATACGCGATTGGCTAGAATGTGATTGACATCACTGCCTGCTACACAGGATTGGCTGGTTGGCCTTTTTAAGGAAGCCCCGGTGGATGTTCGGCTTGCCTTCGATAAAGCAGATGCGAAACGCGCATCAGGTGTTCGCACTGCTTCTCTCCTCTAATTGTTTATTTTAAAAAATATAGTTGGTAACTTGTTAATTGTTGGCCCATATTTTGGGCAACAGATATAAATTGTAATTGGAATCTGTTAGCGGTCCTTGATACTAGTGCGGTGGCAATCATATAATAGTTTCAATTTAAGGCAATCCTATATATGAATTTGTGCTCACCTGATTAACGCCACATAGCACTATTACCCTAATTTCAAGACCGCTCTTATTCCTATGCCTTATCTATTTATGGGATCCATTTAAGTTACCTCTATATTAATATATACAGTATATTAATTGATTATTTGGAGAATAGTCTCTAACAGGAGAGTTTGCAGTGCTACCAATATATTCTTTATATATATTTATTTTAATTATTGTGTCTTACTTTAGTTTAAATGGTGGCATGGTCCACAATATTTTTTAATATATTTATAAATAAATCTTATGTTTTTAATTAACTGATATACACTATAAATACACTCCGCCCTATGTAACTGGGTAATATACCTTTCAAGTGTGCCCAATAATGCTTCTGTTCTCTCTCTCTTTGTAAACTTAACTAATACATTTGGCATTAGGCACTACCTCCTCTGATACATAGGCTTACTTGGAGAGGGGTTTAGGAATATTACCTATTTTTCCCACCTTCCCTATAGGTTATTAGGGACTTTTTCCATTATAATCTGACTATTCAGTTGTCTTCTTTTTCTGGGAAATAATTATGGCCTCTATAAATTTGATGGAGGACTTCCTTAATCAAGAAAGAGATAGGAAAGCTAACATAGATAAAACATTTGCCAATTTCACGGCAGAGGGTATTAATAAAAATAACTTTGAGGATTGGGAATCAGGTTTAAATATTCTTGGTGAACTATTAAGAAAACATACAAGGTCAATATGGAACAAAAGCACATATGATCGTTATTTAGCCAAACATATCATCCCAAGAGGTCTTAGAGTAAGACTTTTCCCCACCTTTAGTTTTCACATAGAGAACTACAGAGGGAGATGGGAACAAGCCCTGATTTCCTGCTCAAAAACTTTGGTTGCTATTCTGTCAGATTATGAGACAGAGATTGTGGAAGAACTGAACAAAGAAATCTCAGAAATAAATGTTAAACTCAAAACCTTTGAAAGCTTGGAGAATTTTAAGACGGCCTATAAGAACTTAAGAGAGGAGTTGGATGGGAAAGAGAAGGAGATTATTAAAACAAAATGTGCAAAACTTAGTAGGGATATCAAAGATTTTGAACAGGGAAGAATCTTTACCTTGGACAAAAGAAACGTTGGAGGAATCTAGTACCATCCAAAGCTAGTAAGGATGATGTATCCACATCTGAATACGAATCCTCAGCAGTAGAGGAAGGGGCAGAAGGGTTCTCAACAAACTCTCCTCTCAAAAAACGAGAAGGAAGGCAAACTAAAAGAAAAAAAAGGGGGGGGCAGAGCACAATTTAAGGAACAGGACAAGATGGAGGTACAGAAACAACAAGAAAACCAGGGAGGACTGGTCGAGACGGCCAAGATGGTAGAAACAGATAATCTGGAAATAATCAATTTATCAGACAAAGTCCTGTCCCCTAACTATATAAATGTACTCAGTAGAGGACTATCGTTCTCACCCTCTTAAAAGATAAACTTCTTTGAGGTCATCAAGGACATCAATCTTTTTGTTAGGAAACTAGAACTCAAAAAAATGTACACAAAACATAATTATAGTGACGAAGATACACAAACAATTATGGATCTTGTAACACTTCTTGAAGATAATGAAATGGCCATATCAGACACTCCAGATTGGCAGAAAAAACTCACTAAAAAGTCAACATTTATGTCACAGATATCTTTATACCCACAGATTGAAATATTTTTAAAAGTAGTATGTAGAGATGTAATGAATCTCAGAGACAGAGATTGGAGTAATCTCAATAGAGCAGATAAGTGGGCCTTGAATGATATTCAAAAATGGGATGACATAGTGATTAAACCATCTGACAAGGGTGGAAACATTGTCATCTGGCCAATAAAAATGTACATTACTGAGGCGATGAGACAACTAGGAGATACCAACTGCTACAAATTTCTATGGAATAATCCAACTAGGGATTATTTGAGAATGTACTGTACCCTAATTAACAATGCCAAAAAAGACGGCCTGATTTATGAAATGGAACTGAAGTTCTTGGTAGTAGAAAATCCTAAAACTGCTACTTTTTACCTACTGCCAAAGATACATAAGAACAAAACAATACCTCCGGGTAGACCAATTGTGGCAGGTATTGGTAGCCTTTGTGAGCAGGCATCAAGATATTTAGATTTACGTTTAAGGAACATTGTTCTTACACTCCCCTCATACACTAGGGACACAATGGATGTCCTTAGCAAAATAGAAGGTATGACGCTGGAAGATGATATGCTCTTAGCAACTTGTGATGTAGAGTCATTATATACATCAATTGAACACAAATGGGGTTGCCATGCTGTTAATTACTTTCTCCAAATGGAAGCATCTGAAAATATCCCGAAAAACAACTTTTTAGTGAAATTACTAACTTTTGTATTGAGCCACAATTTTTTCGTTTTCAACGATAAATTTTCCTGCAAATTTGCGGAACAGCAATGGGGACTGCATGTGCCCCCACTTACGCAAATATATATTTGGGGTGGTGGGAGCATGAGTTTGTCTTTGGCATCAATTTGGAAAAATATGCAGATAATATCATCTTGTGGCTTAGGTACATAGATGATGTCTTCCTGATCTGGAAAGGAGACATGTGTCTCTTTAAGGAATTCATTGAAATCTTGAATACAAATACCTTGAACTTACTTTTAACATATGAAATTAAATATGATAGTGTGACATTCCTCGACCTAAGAATATCAAGGGATATGTTTGGCTGGGTCAAATCTGATCTGTATAGAAAAGAGACCAATACAAATTCGATACTCAGCTTTCAGAGTGCGCATCATCCATCGACCAAAAAAGCCATCCCTTTTGGGGAATTTCTCAGGCTGAGACGTAACTGTTCGGATATCTGTGATTTTAAAAATCAGGCTAATGATATGAAGAAGAGATTAAAAGCCAGATGATATCCTAATAGTATCTTAAAGAAGGCATATCACAGGGCCCTTCACACAGACAGACAGGATCTGCTTAAACCTAAAATAAAATTGTATCAGGATAATAGAGTCCGGTTTGTAGGGACTTTTAATGTAGCACACAAAGAAATAAGAGATATCCTTAACCAACATGTACATATCCTTAAAACAGATGAAGATCTATCCAAAAGTCTTGGAGATAAAATTGCAATGAGCTGGAGACGAGCCCCTACAATTAGGGATAAAAAGTCATTTTGTAAAACAAACCAATAGGAAGAGAAAGGATTTCAAAGGAACATATGCATGTGGCACATGCAAATTCTGCCCATATATGCAAAATATGAAACAGATCAATATTTTTCCTTCTGGAACTATATTCATAAATGACTTCTTTAACTGTAAAAGTAAAAACATCATTTACTGTATAGAATGTAATTGCAACAAAAGGTACGTGGGAATGTCGACATGTGAATTCAGGAGACGTCTGGGCGAACATATCTGTAACATTAAAAATGCTAAGAATAATCTTGAAAATGACAAAAAAGCTGACAACTGTAGCAAGACACTTCTTGGAGAAACATGAATGTAAGCCAGAATTGCAGAGCTGTACGGTTACAAATAGCTGTATGGTTACAAAGTTACTGTATTAGTATAAAATAGCTGTACGGGGGGAGGGGGGGCGGAGCTAACCGCTGTTAGAAGCAGACGTGTTTTGAGAGAGCTCTCTAAGCCTTAACTTAGGAAAAGTTTTATTTTACCCTATCTTTGGGCTCATCTGAGGGTAAACCTTGCCCTGTTACATTTGGGAACATAGCCCTCTGCCTTTGAAGTCGAAACTCCGGATACTGAGGTGTTTTTAGCCTAAATTACACAGACCGGGTCTAACCCAGCCAGACTGCGCTGCCACATTTGCTCCGGAGGGTCGGGGATCCGCTCCGGAGCCGAGAACACATCTTGCCTGCCAGCCTGAGAAGCGGAGATCCTGAGCATCTGTCTAAAGTGCGATCTGGAGAACCTACAGACCGATCAAGCTCCATTCCGCTCACACAGGACCCGCTGAAAAAGACTGGGTAAGCTGACGCCGCTTGCGGCTACCTGGGCTGACGAGCCATACAATCCTCCCGCTTTCAGTAGTAGCCAGGCCCTAATAAAGCACTCGGTATTCCACCCTGCTGAGGTCCCTGAGAGTTTTTGGCGCGAAGTGCCGCCATATTGCCCTTACCCCCAGTGACAGTGATGCCTCCTGTACTTAGGGCCTGTGGATACGACACAGAGGGCTACTGCCTACCTTAGCATCCTGGGGGTCAATTGGGTACATGTAATCCAGTTGCGCCTAACAGCTCTTAATACCGCAGCCCTCACTTACACTAAGCAAAGGCCAGAGCTGCCCAGTACCAGACCCACATGGCTGCCGTTTGAATCAGGACTCTCCAGCTGCAAAGGCAATATAGAGGGCTCTGCAGAGCTGCTATTCATAGGGAGTCCCACACTTTAAAACTAGCCAGAGAGGAGCATCTATATCATTTGGGCCATTCCTGTGGCCACCCAGTGACCCCCAAACAGACACTTATTCCTGCAACAGGCCTCACTCTGGAGTATATTGCGACCTAAGCTCCAGAAACCCAAGTAGGCCCACCCTTGCAATTGTCCTCCCACCTGGACATTCTCTACCTTACCCCACTGTGGATTTGTGAGGATGAGGAGAGGGGGGGGAAAAAGAGGAAAAAAGAAAAGAGGAAAGTAAAGGGGGAGAAGAGAAAAGGGGAAAAAATAAGAGCCTTACTCATCACAGTGCTCCTTTCACCTATTGGGACTCACACATTCCACAGCCCAGCAACCTCTTGTGGATACCCAAAAGCCCTGTGCTCCTAGCCCAGGCACATAGCCACTTCCAAAATACTGCTTCTGGCCCCCTGTATAGCCTTATTTACTGCACCAGCTTGTCTACTTATTTTGCAAAATTTTAGCTGCTGCGTCAGCTTATGTGCCTTTGGGCTTTCAGCCCAAAGTGGAGTGTTGTATTGCTTTACTGTTTGCCTAACCATCTTCATTCCTTGCAGGTTTTCTCTACAGTAATGGTTATAGCTGTTAACTAGATATGTGTATACTTAAGTTGTAACACCTCAAGACTCTCACTTTCCGGCCTAGCTAGTCTAGGCTGGTCACTTCCACTACCCCTTTTCCCTTCCTTCGGGTCGTATCCCCCTTCCCTGAGTCGAGAGGGGGTTTTGTAGGCCCAGGGGCAGCCCGCCCAGTAGCACTATCCATAGGGTACTGTGTTTGACAGCTAAAGTGCATAACTATATAGGGTCTAACTACCTTGTTTTTGTTATGATTTACTTTGAAAATATGTGAGCTACTTTTTGATGCCAAGACCCCAGTCAGCCAGATAGAAGCGGGTCATTATAGTGCTGTATTTTATCTACAAAATTTACAGATTATCCATGCAGGCACACAAAATGCCTCAAGCATTTAAGAGAAAACAGAAACCCCATAACACCCCTAAACGCACAGTGGTGGACCACTTTAGCAAGCCCATCTTTAGGTCTCAGGCTGGTTCTGACGAGGAACTCACAGATGCTAGCAGCTCAAATGAAACCCTTGGTTGGGCAACCCTGATTAAGTCTGTGGGGCAATCATTACGCGCAGATACAGAGGCCAACAACAACCTTATGGACTCTATCACTTCACTTTTGGCTTCCCACCATGATTCCCTATCCAAAAAATTTGAGAAGAGCCATGCAGATCTGAAACGTGATATATCCACTATAGGTGAGCGCACTGACACGCTGGAACGTAAACAGGAAGATTTGATGATCGATCACACCAACTTACTTGGCTACTCACAAAGCCTAGCAGAGCAAATAAAGGATCTAGAAGTCAAATTGGCCGACCTAGAAGACAGAACCCGACGCAATAATATTCGGGTGAAGGGCATCCCTGAGACTGTCTCCCCTCAAGAACTGGAGAAATACCTAAGGGAACTATTCACAGCAATCCTAGGCCCAGAGGATGGTCAGGAGATGCTGATTGACTGAGCACATAGGGCGCTAAGGCTTAGATCTGCAGAGGGCGATAAGCCTAGAGATGTTATAGCTCGCCTGCACTACTATACTTTCAGGGATAAACTAATCCGAGCACTTGCAGGTGACAGAAGACTCCCAGACCAATACACGGATATCCAAATCTATCAGGATCTCTCTCCGTACACCCTCCAGCTGCGTCGCCACTATGAACCCTTCACCAAGTTGCTGAGAGACAAAGCTATAAAATACAGATGGAGGTTTCCTGTTAAGCTACACATAACCAATGATGGACAACAGTTCACAGCCTCTTCACCCCAGCAGGCCAGAGAACTCTTGCAAAGATGGGATCTGTTACCACCAGACCCACCTGAGACCCAACACCACAGGGACGCTACCAATGGGTTGAGAGCATCGGCCCCACTGAATGTTGCCTGTTTGTTATCCTTTGTTCAATATGACATTGCCTGTGCAGACTCGCGGGCATTGGGGGTAGCGTGGGAATTGATAAGAAATATAGCCCCCACTTGTACAACGCTCTATTGGGGCCCTCCCTCCATTCCCCCCAAGGCCCGCAACAACATATTGCAGTTTACATTGGTGCTGCCCCCTGGGAATGGCTCCAGAGTAAACTGGGGAGTCATGCCAACATGGTAATATAACCAACACAACTGCGATTATTAGTGTGTTATCCAATAACTTTACTGTGCACAATGGCTTTATTTAAATGTTATTTAACTGTTTAACTATGTTGCAATTTAGGTAATGTTTGGTTTTTTGTTGAGTTATATATCTATCACATTCGGTCTACCATACACTACTCGTAGGGTGACATGTAAGATACTGATATAGGAAACTTGACATATGTAGATACTTAAAGCACAAGTCAGAACGGCTGACTGTGGTCAGGCCTCACACGCCTGCCTCCCCCCCCACCTTAATAGTTGTGTTCTCTTACAACTACATGAGAGAGCACTCATTGAGATAGTGTAATATACACATCATTAATAACCTGACAGTATCATAAAAACACATACGGACTATACAGAGCGGACAGATACACCTATCCCTCTCTTCCTGTCCCTGGTATCCCCTCTCCCCTCCCCTTCTTTCCTGTTAGGGATCCCCTCCCCCCTTCCCCTATTATCTTTGGACCTTCAGGTTACGAAAGGCATTCCTTTGAGACATAGAGCCCTTTGGTCCCATGGCCCCCATAACCGTGGCCACCTTAAACGCCCAGGGATTAAACTCCCCCACTAAGCGACGTCTCCTATTTAATCATCTGGCCTCCCATAAGCTACACATCGTGTTCTTACAAGAGACACATTGGGATAAAACTGCACGACCGTTCCGTAACCCGACCGACTACCCAGTATGTGAAGCTGCTTCCTTTTTAGGGAAAAAGAGAGGGGTAGCAATCTTGGTGCATAGAGATGTTTGTTGTGTAACAGAATATGTTGAACGTGACCCTGAGGGCAGATACCTAATTTTAGTCTGCACTTTAAACGGAATACTCTATACTCTGGCCTCCATTTACACCCCAAACACCAAGCAAATACCATTCAAGAGGACGTTTCTGAGACAGCTAGGCGAACTTAGGAGGGGCCACCTACTTATAGGAGGAGATCTCAATTTAGTCTGGGACCCTACTCTAGATAAAAAAAACAACTAACATACGCCTAACTGACCGGAATCTCACTACCCAGTCCAATGTGCTACGCAAACTCATGCACCAACATGGCCTCTATGACATATGGCGCTGTCTCGCCCCGACTGAAAGGGATTACACTCACCACTCTAAGCCACACAACTCCTAAACTAGGATTAATTACCTTTTATGAGACAATTGGACTCTAGACCAATTTCATACCCCGCGCATAAGGCCATGCTCCTGGTCGGGCCATGACCTGGTTAGTGCGCAGTGCTCGATATTGCGACCCCCTGATAGCAGGCCTTCTTGGAGACTGCCGGATCAATTTCTCTCAGAGGGAGAGATCCCCCTACTAGTAGAGATAATTTCAGATTTTCTGAAACATAACGATACGGGAGACACGAGCTTGGAAATATTGTGGGCCTCGCTTAAAGCTTACCTCAGAGGTCATTTCCTAAAAAAAAGTGCACAATTGAAAGCTAAGAGCAAGATCCTCCTCGCTAAACTATATGCGGAACTAAGACAGATTGAACTGGCTAACAAAAGTACTCCTACTCCCATCCTTTCCACCCGGGTAGGTACCATTAGAGATGAGATCAATAAGAGAGAGCAGCTTCGGGTTCAAGCTAACCTATTTAGGCTCAAGCAATTGTATTTCCACAAAGGAAATAAGGCCGATAGACTACTTGCCCGTAAGCTTAGGGATCTTGCGGTTCAAGCTAGGATCCCCATGGTCAAAACTGCAACAGGCGCAGTCTGCTCACCCAGAGATATAGGGAAGGCATTTGCTGACTACTATACCTCTCTATACAACCTTGACAGCAACTCTCTGGGAGTTGACGCACGTAGGGCAGTGATCCAACAGTTCTTGGCGAAGTTGGACCTTCCCTCCTTAGATGCTGATTCTGTAGATGATCTGACTACTCCCTTCACCTTAGAGGAGATTAAAACAGCTATCCTAACCTTAAAGCCCCACAAGGCACCGGGCCCAGATGGCTTCACAGGCTTATTCTTCCGCACCTTTGTCCAATTATTATCACCTATATTACTTCGTCTCTATGATGAGGTGGCAAAGACTGGAGCTTTCCTCCCAGAATTCTTAGAGGCAAGTATCCTGGCTATCCCTAAAGACGGGAAAGACCCAGCGCTCTATTAATGTGGATATGAAGGTCTACGCTAAGGTCCTGGCGACCAGACTTGGACGGCACTTACCCTCGCTGGTCCATTTGGACCAAGTGGGATTCATACAAGGTAGGCAAGGTACGTATAATACCCGAAGGCTGCTGAATATATTTATGGAAGCGGCTGTAATGGGATTGCCCCTCCTCACCCTGTCTATGGATGCGGAGAAGGCATTTGACAGGGTGGGGTGGGAATATATGTTTGGTACCCTGGAACATTTTGGGATCCCTCGATTCTTCCGCACTGCTGTGGCCGCTCTCTATGCCTCCCCGATGGCCGTGGTCAAGGGCTTGGGTTTTTGTTCCCCTAAAATTATTATCAGAAATGGGACCAGGCAGGGGTGTCCCTTGTCCCCACTCCTCTTCACATTGGCTATGGAGCCGCTTACAGAAGCAATTAGGAAAAATCCCATGATCCAGGGCCTTCAGATACACGATACACTCCAGAAGTTGGCGCTCTTCGCTGACGATCTCACCCTTTTCCTTAGAAACCCGGTCTTGTCGCTTCCCCCCCTCCTAGAGACCATTGATTCTTTTAGCAGAATATCGAACTATAAGATCAACGTGTCTGAAACAGAGGCCTACATGATCCACTTAGACCAGGCAGGACAGAGGTGTCTTAAGAGACTCTACTCGTTCAAGTGGTCAGTGAACGGGATATGACACCTAGGTGTCTTCCTATCACATGACAAGCATACAGTGATACAGGAAAATTATACTGTTCTATTAAAAGGGGTTGATGCTCGACTGAAATCGAAGAAATATGAGGAAATCTCGTGGATGGGCAGAATTGCTGCTCTGAAGATGATGATCCTCCCCAAACTGACATATATCATGAGATGTATCCCTATCCCAGTCCCGGTGAAGATGCTGCGCAGCTTCCAAACAATATTCAATTCATATATCTGGGATAATAAGAGACTGAGAGTTGCGGCAGCCACTCTTCAGGCGCCGGTAGAACGGGGTGGGCTAGGCCTGCCTAACGTCCAACTTAATCACCAAGCAGCGATGATATCTCATGCCTCAGCCTGGGGGCAAGACCTCCCACCCGCGAGGTGGAGAGAGGTAGAACAAGCATCTCTCCCAGCATATATTGAACTTTCAGACCTGCTGTGGGTTCCCCCACACTTAGCTTCGCGAATAACTTTCTCTAACCACCTGATTAAAGACTGCCGGTCGGCTTGGTTCCAGCTGAGATACAATTTGCTGATAGCCCCGCACCCTTCGCTCATCCATCCTGTTATCGCGCTCCTGCAGGGACTACCTAATGTCAGGCTTACCGCCTGGAAGAACCTAGGGGTCACCTCAGTAGGGGACTTCTACCTAAACGATAACCTCCTCTCGCCCCGAGACATGGTCGCAAGATTCGATATTCCTTGCCACTTGGAGTTTGATTTTATGAGACTCAGATCCCTTATGAGGGTGTGGGGATTCCTGACTGACAAGATCAGGGCACCCACCATCTGGGAGATTAGGTGGAAAGCAGGCCTACAATTAAATAAGCCCCTCACCACTCATTACAAATCCCTCTTAGGGCCTCCCATCCTCGTAAAAACAAGACACATGATTTCCTGGGAAACTGAACTGAGACTTACCTACACGACACTTGACTGGTCCAAGGCTATACTGGTGACTAAATCTGCACTACACTGTGTCACAATGTATGAACTCTATTTCAAGATCATTACCAGATGGCACCTAGTACCGGCTAAACTTCGGACTCTGTACCCTGGGCACTCACCCCTATGTTGGAGAGACTGTGGAGAAATAGGCACTCCGCTCCATGTGCGGTGGTCATGTGACAGACTTCGACCGCTCTGGTCTAGACTATTTACGGCCTGCACGGCCTTAGAACTCCTGACTCCAGACACCCCGAGCCTAGCCCTTCTTCATATTGGAATAAAAAAATTGCCGATCCATAAGAGATACCTACTTGTTTACTTGCTGACCTCGGTTAAAATGCTGATAGCCAGGAACTGGAAGAAACCGCAGCCTCCAAGATGGCAGGCTGTGGTTGACTACCTACAATACATCAAATCCATGGAAGACTATGTCTTTCGGATGAGAAATCAGTCAGGAACATCTAGCCTAATCTGGGAATCCTGGGAGACTTACCTGAAACAAACCCCATAATTAGGCTTTTCTCTTTAGAGCACTAGTAGCCCACTTCTGGTAACGTTTCTTCCCTAGTCCCCGAGGGTGCACCTCACTGTGATTGTCCCGCGGTGCCCCTCATTTACTGATGGGGATTTCCCCTTCCATTAGCACCCTCCCCCCCCCCACCCGATATTTTCCTTCCCCTTACCCCTATCCCCTTTCTTCCCCCGTACCTTCCCCCCCCCCCCCGCTACACCCTCCCTCAATGGGTCTTGGGTGATTAAACCCAACAACACTATATCCGCCCTTATATACTACATATAGCATATGATTTGTGTTCTTTAACTACTCAGGACTACTGGATATGGCATAATTTGCCATATATTGACTAAATTATAAAAACTTAAAATTTTATCAGAGTACCAATACATAACAAGATAACTGTACATGTGTGCACCAGATAGCTGTTCAATGTTATCAATGACCCCCCTGCAGCGCTCGCTGATTCCCTCTTGATGTCATTTATCTCCTGTATTATTGTGTGTACTACCGCTACCAATTATGTACAAAAAAAAAAATGCACTGTTATGTGGTTTTCACAATGTTCTTATCAATAAAAATTTACTTTAAAAAATAAATAAAAAAATAGCTGTACGATTACAAAGTTACTGTATTAGTATAAAATAGCTGTACGGTTACAAAGTTACTGTATTAGGTTACTGTATTAGTATAAAATAGCTGTACAGTTACAAAGTTACTGTATTAGTATAAAATAGCTGTATGGTTACAAAGTTACTGTATTAGTATAAAATAGCTGTACGGTTACAAAGTTACTGTATTAGTATAAAATAGCTGTACAGTTACAAAGTTACTGTATTAGTATAAAATAGCTGTATGGTTACAAAGTTACTGTATTATTATAAAATAGCTGTATGGTTACAAAGTTACTGTATAGTATAAAATAGCTGTACGGTTACAAAGTTACTGTATTAGTATAAAATAGCTGTACGGTTACAAAGTTACTGTATTAGTATAAAATAGCTGTATGGTTACAAAGTTACTGTATTAGTATAAAATAGCTGTACGGTTACAAAGTTACTGTATTAGTATAAAATAGCTGTATGGTTACAAAGTTACTGTATTAGTATAAAATAGCTGTACGGTTACAAAGTTACTATATTAGTATAAAATAGCTGTACGGTTACAAATTTACTGTATTAGTATAAAATAGCTGTATGGTTACAAAGTTACTGTATTAGTATAAAATAGCTGTACGGTTACAAAGTTACTATATTAGTATAAAATAGCTGTACGGTTACAAATTTACTGTATTAGTATAAAATAGCTGTACGGTTACAAAGTTACTATATTAGTATAAAATAGCTGTACGGTTACAAAGTTACTGTATTAGTATAAAATAGCTGTATGGTTACAAAGTTACTGTATTAGTATAAAATAGCTGTACGGTTACAAAGTTACTGTATTAGTATAAAATAGCTGTACAGTTACAAAGTTACTGTATAGTATAAAATAGCTGTACGGTTACAAAGTTACTGTATTAGTATAAAATAGCTGTATGGTTACAAAGTTACTGTATTAGTATAAAATAGCTGTACGGTTACAAAGTTACTGTATTAGTATAAAATAGCTGTATGGTTACAAAGTTACTGTATTAGTATAAAATAGCTGTATTGTACAAAGTTACTGTATAGTATAAAATAGCTGTACGGGACTTCCGGTGGGCGGGTGAAAGTGTCGGTCGCAGAATAGAGAGCTCCGGAGCTTTAAGGCCCAAAACTCTACTATATCGGTGGCGAACATCCCCAAACAGCTATATTTTCCTTGGCAGGAGGGGTAATAACCTGCCTGGACATCGGACAGCTAGGAATCTACCAACTGATTCCCCCGCCGTAAGTCGTAAGACAGAAGGAGAAGCAGAGACCAGCTGCAGCTGCAGCCCTGTCACCGGAGATAGGTAACTGTCCCACAAGATAAAACAAATCACTCCCCACAATTACAAAAGGGAATAGGAGACAAACGATCATCTCACCCACATATCTTCCTCGCTAACAAACTGACTTTTGATACTGGCGAGAAAAGCCGCCATTACCCAAAAAATACAGGTGCGCAGCGACACCCCTCCACCCCATTTGAGAGAGACTGCAAAGCAGGTTGGAACCGGGAGCACTGGGGTTACTACTTGACTTCACTTACCCTCAAAGGTGACCCAGGGGAAGGGCACCCTAATCACACAGATAAATTCAGCTGCAACAGTGCGAAGAGGAGAATATAGCTTGGAAAACCCTGAATAGAGAGCTTAAGACGACCAGCGCACCTTACATCAGAAAACATCGCTTTTGCAATACCGGTATGAGCACTAATACAATGCAGGGCTAGGCCTCAGACCCCATGCCTCCCCTCACACCCACCGCATATTGACCTCTCTACTAGTCCTGATAAGTTCAATACTTAAAAGCCCCGAGACTCCTAATAACGACTGGAGCAATAATCTGCCTGAGACTCTGGGCTGAAGAGACTCTTGGATCTGTATGCAAAACTATTATCAATCATACACTAAAACAACAGACACTATGACGAGCAGACTCAAAAACGCAGAAAGGAAAAAGACCCACTTAGAAACTACACAGAATGCATTAAGTGCAGAAGATATGGGAAACACAAATCATATTGATACCCACCCTATAGTGTCACAGATATCAGCCCTATTTTTGCCAAAGATAGACCAGCTCCAAACTGGAATGGATTCTCTCACTGCTGAAGTAAAATCTTTCAACGGCAGACTAACACAAGTTGAAATGAAAGTAGCAGAAGGGGAGACCCGCCACAGAGAAGCTGCATCAAACATTCATACATTACAACAGCAGACTGACCGTTTGTGGGCAAAGATAGACGACCTGGAAAACAGGTCGAGACGAAACAACATACGGATAGTGGGTATCCCAGAATCTTTCCCAGGGACACAACTCATAGAGTTTGCGGAAAACACCCTGCCCAACTTACTACATGTCCCCAGATCTTGCCTGCCATGCACGGTAGAAAGGGCACATAGAATAGGAGATCCAAGAAGACAAGGAGACAAGAATCAACAGCCAAGACAAGTAATGGTGAAGTACCTCAACTTTAAGGCGAAGATCACTATACTACAGGCGTACAGAAAAATCCCATCCTTAGAATACGAGGGCAAAAAAATCTACTTGTTCCAAGATTACTCTGCAGCGGTAGCAGCCAGAAGGAAGGAATTCTCACCCTACTGCAGACAACTAATAGAACAGGGCAGAACTGCAGCTTTGCTCTACCCAGCGAGATTGCGCCTACACACAGCAAAGGGACCACTGTTTTTTGAGTCACCTCAACAACTCAAACTGCATCTACAAAGAGAAGAGAGTCGTCAGCCAAGAACGGATCAGGAGGGCTCGCCCTCCACCTCAGATACCTGAGAGTGGACCTAAGAGCTTTGAACACAGAACTTTGAACGTTTTACACCATAGGCTATGTAGAGCCATATCCTTTACAAGTGGGGGGGAGGGAGGGTTTTCTTTTTCTTGTCTTTAAAAAAGTATTTTATTGTTGATTTGCGGGGTGAGGTGGAAAGTAAGGGAAAGTTAAAAGTTGCACTACTGTTTTCTAAAAGTTGCACTACTGTTTTCTAACTGTTTTGTTTATAATCAGAATTGACCATTGATCTCGGGCGCTCCCCTGGGGGAGGAAAAGAAAATATTCAGAAGATAAACTCTAACTATCCTGCAAGTAAGTAATAGAAAGAAAGTTTAATAGACTCACTGAGACACACACACATCAACAGTATTCACTGCCATATAGACACGCAGCTAGTAGTCTGACCTGTGCTCTAAGGTAACAGGTAGAATGAGGATAACTACTTGGAATGTGGGAGGGATAACATCCCCAATCAAGAGAAAAACCATACTACGACAGCTTAACTAAAAAAAAACTGACATAGCAATACTGGAAGAGACACACCTCTCACAAGCAGAACACAAAAAACTCAAACAGAGTTGGGTGGGGGAAGTACTCTTTACCCCCTTCGAGGCAAAGAGAGCAAGAGGAGTAGCAATCCTGTTGCGTAAAAACATACAATATAAAATTTTACAGACAGTTGAGGATCCCGAGGGACGATATTTAATCGTTAAGATACAACTAGATACACAAAGTTTGATACTCTGCGGAGTGTACGGACCTCACACAAGAAAAAGAGAGTTTTTTAGACACCTACAAAACCAACTGTTACAATTCCCAGATCTCCCTATAGTAGCAGGGGGTGACTACAACATAGCTCCACATACGCCAGCAGACAGATTCCGCAAACCAGGCACAATCACGCACCAAACACAACCATGGGCAGACGCAAAAAGAGAAACACTCATTCTGAAAAATTTTCGAACTACATTGGCTCTTGCAGACGTCTGGAGAGAAAAAAATCCAGACACAAGGGACTATACATGTCTACATCCCTCCAAATCTACCCTCTCACGTATTGATTATTTTTTGATATCTAGACACCTTTGCCCTAAAGTCAAAACGATACGCATAGACCCCATAGCCATTTCAGACCATGCGCCAGTTACACTGGAGTTAGACACTGACCGAGTAAATAGACAGGCCCGCAGATGGAGGTTCCCCACACACCTTTATCATGACCTTAATCTCAGGAAATACCTGATAGGAGAATGGTTAACATATAAAGAATTGAATACAGAACACTTGAATGACATATCCCTATTTTGGGAATCAGCAAAAGCTGTCTTGAGAGGAGTGGTAACAGAATACGCTGCACGACTGACTAAATCACGAAAAGCGAGGGGTGACCTACTTTTACGACAGCTATTAAACGCCAGAAACCGTTACTTGCGACATCCAACAGAACACAACAGGGTCAAGTACAAAGAGGTTAAAGAACTTAGGGACTCCTACTTAATACAAACCTCAGTCTCTGCACAGAACCGCTTACAAGCCAAGTTTTACCGTTACGGTAACCGCACAGGGAAGCTATTGGCAAAAATTACAAAGCTAGACAGAAAACCCAATATTATTACTGCCATAAGAGAAAATGATAGATTGCAAACGCAGGAACCAGAAATACATAAAGCATTTACAGACTATTACTCCAATCTATATGGAGCACAAAGTATTGATGTAGAAAAGAAGCAAACCTTCTGGGAAAACATCACCCTTCCACAGTTAGATGTAGAACAACGAAACAGGTTAAACGCCCCAATTCACTCCCATGAGGTAATTAGATGTATTGAAGCTTTACCCCTGGAGAAAACCCCGGGACCGGATGGTCTACCTGGGGAATTCTACAAAATGGTGAAGGAAGAAATATCAGATACCCTTACACTACTTTATAACGCTATCCTAGAAGAGAGGGCAAAATTATCAAACAGATTCACAGAAGCTAACATAACTGTCATTCCCAAGCCAGGGAGAGACCCACTCATAACTCCATCGTACCGCCCAATCTCCCTACTTAATTCGGACTACAAGCTGTTCACCAAAATATTAGCTAATAGACTAGCAGAGGCACTCCCATCATTGGTCCATGAAGACCAAACTGGATTCGTGAAAGGCAGATCTTCAGTCAAAAACATGAGAAAGCTGCAGTTGATACTCTCACACTATGGGGGGGGAAAAGACACTGACCAGACCCAGGATATTGTTGACGCTTGTTTAGTACTAGTAGACGCAGAAAAAGCGTTCGATAAGATTCTATGGGACCATTTATTCACCACACTAGACAGGTTTGGGATACAAGGAGCCTTTGTGAGGGCAATAGAAACTATCTACGACAAACCTCAAGCAGCGATTCTGGTCAATGGTATCCCATCCAGACCTTTCTCGCTCATGAGGGGCACGAGACAGGGGTGTCCCCTGTCTCCGCTCCTCTTTGACCTTGCACTAGAGCCACTTGCAGTAAGGATTAGGAAAGACACGGAGGGTCTAACAATAGGCGGGGAGACTATCCACTTGTCGCTTTTTGCAGACGACATGCTACTATACACACAGAACCCCAGAAGAAACCTTCCAATAATAATGCAAATTATAGATGAATTTAGTGCGATCTCGGGATACTGCATTAACAAAGATAAGTCAGAATTATTATGGCTCCGAGACAAAGATCCCTCGACACCCCTTAGAGAAAAATTTAAAATAATAACCAATACATTTAAATATTTGGGCATTACTCTATCAAAGGACCCAGCCCAATGGTACGAGATCAACTATCGACCATTATTTGGAGAACTGCGTAGACTGTTACAGAACTGGTCCACGTTACCACTGACGTTGTCGGGAAGAGTGGGCTTAGTTAAAATGATACTGTTCCCAAAGCTGTTATACCCTTTACAGATGCTCCCAGAGCTCTTAAACAAACAAGACCTCACTAACCTGAATAGAGACATATTACACTTTCTGTGGAAGGGGAAAAAACACAGAATTAGCTACAGAAAAATGACATGTGCGCCCGCGATGGGAGGGTTCGGACTTCCAAACATTGAACACTACAACTGGGCAGCTTTAACTAAATACGTAATGGACTGGTTCTTAGATAGAGGACATTTCACTAATCAGACACTTGAAGCGGAAATTATCAGACCGTGGTCCCTCAAAATGCTACCGCATATGACAAAGGCACAACTTGACCCCATAGCGAAGGGGCTGACGCTTATACACCACCCAATAAGGGCATGGTGGAAGATCTGTAAGGCCTTAGAGACATCACATAGACACACTGTATTTCTTCCAATACAGGGCAACCCAGACTTTCCTGCAGGATTCACCACAAAACCCTTTAAACAATGGGCAGAGTGGGGGGCCACGACTTTGAAACATGTATTATCAGAAAATAATCAGGTGGTAAAGTCCTTTAAAGACCTCCAGACAGAATTTAAAATACCAAACCAATATCACTTTGCTTTCCTGCAGATGAGACATTACGTACAAGAACTGTTAAGATCAGGAGACATGCCTGAGAGCAACTGCGACATATATAAACTACTATCACTCACAAAAGGGGGGGCGACTTCGATCACTCATGTTTATAATACCCTCCAAACAGCACTAAATGAAGACACTAAAACACATCTACAGACAACATGGACTACCCTAACTGGACAGACATCTGCAGAAAACAGCATTGAACAGAGCTTTACAAAAGTAAGACAAGCATCCCTTTCAAACGACATACGTGAATCTCACACTAGGTTGATGCACAACACCTACATCACACCAAAAATGCTCCACAAATGGAACCCCGAGGCCTGTGGCAAATGCCCAAAGTGTTCATACCCCAATCCAAATATCTTACATATGCTATGGGAATGCCCAAGGTTAACAAAATTCTGGGGAATGACAGGAAAGTGGCTGGAGAATATCTTAGGGACCCATTTAGTGTTGACAGAAGAGATGATACTATTTTTACACGCACAGATAGAAACAAGAGAACACACAAGATTTATTCACAACACAATACTGCAGGCTAGGAAACTTATCTTCAGACATTAGCTCACACCAACCGTCCCGAGCCTGACCCATCTTAAGGAGTCACTACAAAAACAGATGACCTACGAACAAATAGACACACAGGGAGACATAATGAAACGGACGAAACATTTCATGACAAAATGGGAACCCTTCATCAATAGTCTAAGCTTATCACACCAGAAACAGATCATACACCCATTCAAAGACTCCGAATATATACTCAATGCCCAACTGCATGGAAACTGGAATATCTTCCACTAACAGATTGCATGTATTGCTAGAGCCTGAAACAGAGATGGAAAATAGATGATGAGAGGAACCTGGGGAGCGCCCGAGGTGAGATTAAGTAGGAATAATCCTCAGATTGAATATAGAGGGCTGAGATTATAGGAGGGAATGTTGTTATTCACCTGTGATTTTCTTTTAGTTTTGCTATGTCATTATCACACGACGATTGTTCATCAGGTGACCCACACTCCTGATGGAGTGGCCAACTGCTACAATATTGGGTATATGGACTGATATGAACTTTCAACACACCCAAGGACAGACATAATCATATCCTCGTAGAGGAATAAGCAGTAAAAGAGTTCACAAAATCTAATGTAATGGTACTGTTACTGTCGGAAGAAGTTTTCCTGAATGTAAAGTGAATTTATTATTGAAAGTCAGATGAGAGTAACTAAAACAGAAGGGGGAGTGGGGAAGGAGAGGGATTGATTCATCCACTAGAAAAATATTGTAAAAACCCAGTACTGTTGAGGTAGCACTATCTGTCACTTGCATTTTGTAACCTTGAAGTATTATATTTAATGTGTTGCTGTTAACATGTGCTGGAAATAAATAAAATTATTAAAAAAAAAAAAAAATAGCTGTACGGTTACAAAGTTACTGTATTAGTATAAAATAGCTGTACGGTTACAAAGTTACTGTATTAGTATAAAATAGCTGTATGGTTACAAAGTTACTGTATTAGTATAAAATACCTGTATTGTACAAAGTTACTGTATTAGTATAAAATAGCTGTATGGTTACAAAGTTACTGTATTAGTATAAAATAGCTGTATGGTTACAAAGTTACTGTATTAGTATAAAATAGCTGTACGGTTACAAAGTTACTGTATTAGTATAAAATAGCTGTATGGTTACAAAGTTACTATATTAGTATAAAATAGCTGTATGGTTACAAAGTTACTGTATTAGTATAAAATAGCTGTACGGTTACAAAGTTACTGTATTAGTATAAAATAGCTGTACGGTTACAAAGTTACTGTATTAGTATAAAATAGCTGTACGGTTACAAAGTTACTGTATTAGTATAAAATAGCTGTACGGTTACAAAGTTACTGTATTAGTATAAAATAGCTGTACGGTTACAAAGTTACTGTATTAGTATAAAATAGCTGTATAGTTACAAAGTTACTGTATTAGTGTAAAATAGCTGTACGGTTACAAATTTACTGTATTAGTATAAAATAGCTGTACGGTTATTAATGTAACAGTTCAAAATGGATGAATGGTTATTACATAACTTTGACTATTTGGGGCATATGGAGCTTGATGCCCCGTGTTTCTGGCGAGCCTTCAGAAAACACAATATCGGATCATGTCCGCTTGCACAATGATAATTCGGCCCCTTTGTATCAAATGATTGACCACCCAGATCAGTCCTCCACAGCTCTGCTCCTTAAGTATCATTTTATAAATAGTTTAGTAATTCACAGTAATTTAACAATGGATTGACTTAAAGGGATACGAAGCTAAAGATTTTCTTTTGTGCATCAGACAGAGCATACTATTTTAAAATTGTTATCATATTTGCTTCGCTCCCATGGTATTCTTTGTGGAAGAGATGCCTAGGTAGGTATCTGGAGCACTAAATGGCAGGAAGTAGTGCTGCCATCTAGTGCTCTTGCAAATGGATAACATTCTTGCAAAACTGCGTATAATGCTCCAGACACGTGCACACTCCTGATCTCTCATCCCTACGGTTTAATGCAATATACCAAGAAAAAGAAAATTTGATAATCAAAGTAAATTAACTTGTTTTAAATTGTGTGCTCTATCTGAATCATGAAATAAAAAATGTGGGTTTCATTTCATGTCCCTTTAAATATGGATACCTTACAAATCTGCACTATTAAGCATGTTGGGTTGGTTTGTATCAAGCAGTTTTCAGACCCCTTGTGGAGGGGAAAGAGAAGCCAATCAGAAAATCTGATACTTGTTGATATGGATTTTGTGATGCTTTGAGCTTCTGTATTGTAGCTGAATTAGGGCTAGATTACGAGTGGTGCGCTAACTATGGTGTGTAAGCGAAAAGTGTTTTTTGCGCTCTTTGCGCTCGTTGGATGTAGCGTGCGTATTACAGGTTGAAAGTAAACATGTTCACTTGAGTGCAATTCAATTAAATGCACGTCAGGATAGCGCAACTTGAGAGCTCTGGTTAACTGTGACTCTCAACTAAAAAGTGGAAAAACACATAAAAAAACACCACTATTTTTTTTATATATGTGTGTGAACATATGTATTTATGTATTTATAGACATAGGTACACACATAAATACATATGTTTATAAATAAATACATATATATGCATATATAGACAAATAAGTGCATTAGAGCCCTTTGCATTCAAGTAGCTGAAAATGTAAAATCATATTTATGCAATATTCATATATGTTTAACTTAACTGTGCATTTACATTAAATATTTCACATTCTGATGTTCTTCACATAAGGGAATATTTTCTATGTATTTATAGATGTATATTCCTATATATATCTGTACATATCTATACGTATATATAATCATATACTGTATATATAGGTATAGATATATAAGGGCCAAATTATCAAGCTCCGAATGGAGCCAGAAACAGCAGTTATGAAGCAGCAGTCTAAATATCCGTCCTATCCTATACAATTGGGCTGATTGACACCCCCTGCTGCGGTCTGCAATCTGTCCGATTCTAAACGATCGGGCTGACTGACACACCCTGCTAGTGGCAGGGGGCGGCATTGCACAAGCAGTTCTGGTGTGCCAAAAGTTTACTTCTAGGGGAGTTACACTCATAATAATAGTATTAGTAGCATTGTCTATTATATATTGGTGTATAGTGGTAATGAGTCTCTATGAAGTTCAGTATATTATTATAGATGTATAAGCTGATGATGAGATTTTGTACTTATGTTTATTTGCCTGTTGAAAACCATATACAGGAGCAGACCAATTTTATGACAACATCCAAGACATGATTGGGTATCGCCCTTGGCCATTGATGAAGTTTTGTTGGATTTTAGTGACCCCAGCAATATTCCTGGTATGTAAGTTCATATCTTGTACAGCGAGATAGAAATTTTCAATACTTTTGACTCACAAAGAAATATGAGTGGGGAGGGAGGAAAGGAAATTAGAGTAAACTATTTGTTTATTGATATGCATTGATAAAAAAATATTTATGTACTTTTAAAAAAGCAAAAAAGAACATACTTTAGGCTTACTCAAAAATGAAACTTTTAAGGGACATGAAAGTCAAAATTGAATTTACATTGTTAAAAAAAATCTTACATTCAGAAAACTCTTGAGCCCACCTAGGTATGCTCTTCATTACAGGATACCAAAAAGTCAATTTCGGAAGTTGTTTTAAATTTCATAGTCTATCTGAACCATTATATTTACTTTTATGTCTCCTTAATAAAAAAGTATTAGGGCTAATTAAGTAAAAATAGTTTGCATAAAAAAAATGCTTAAAAATTGCTAGCAATTTTTTTAAAAATAATTTTCAAAAATAAGCAAAAAAACTTAAATAGCCATGCTGTCTGGAGCAGTCTGCTCTACCCCCCTTTTCAGTGTTTAGACACAGGCATTGTATTTCAACTGAGGTCACAGCTTCTAGACATGCTCCAGCATATAATCACTGTGCACTTTTGCATTCTACCAAAACATTAATAGATATAGATACAGCCATAGAAGCAAATGTGTGAGGGAGTTAGAGCTTTACAATATGGAAACTTAAAAGAGAGGGTTAATGGTGAGGTACTGCAGTATACATTTGCAGGTAAAGTAATGAAAGTACAATTATTATATGTCTCTATCCCAACTTGTTTTTTGTCCCTTTAACTAAAATATATTTGAATAAGCAGTTTCCTTATGTATGACAGAAAGTTCTAAATTAGTTTTGTGTTAGGAACAAGTGATCATCTCTTGCATTATCATGCAGTTATCTATCCTTCAATCTGAAAACTATTAGACAGTACAATATTATCAATATATCACTATTTAGTATAAAAATAACTACAAAGTACCCTGCTTATTTAGGAGTATGAAGGTCATTTTATATAACAAGGTAGACTTATCTGTTCTTCATATAGTGTAAAAGAATACATTTAAACCTTACAACAAAGCAGAGAAAAAAAGGTGGTCTGACATGTAAGACGTATAAAGGGACAGTAAAGTCAAATGAGAAATAAATGTATCTTTTATTAGAATACAAATCTTTAATTACAAATACAATTCTTTTAATGGGAAGTACGATTTTGTTTTTTGGAAGTACAATCTTCTTTTTTAGAATTACAATTTTGTTTTTTAGAAATACAATATGATAAATTCATTTGAAGGTACAATTCTTTTTTTTTTTTTGGAATTACACTTCCAGTATGTGTCAAACCACTGTTAAAAATAAATCTAGTTCCCATTTTGCTAAAGGACTTGTGATGTCACAGCATTCACTTAGTAATTCAGTAGTTTACCGCTTGAGTTTTTTTATG
The DNA here is from genome assembly GCF_027579735.1 of Bombina bombina. NCBI lineage: Eukaryota > Metazoa > Chordata > Amphibia > Anura > Bombinatoridae > Bombina > Bombina bombina. The sequence goes on from NC_069504.1 coordinate 1,047,961,664, forward strand.
TTTTACCATACAGTATGCTTTAACATGCCCAAAGTGCTTATTCTGCCTTGTTTTATACAATAATCTACTAAGGAATACTGATTTTGATGATTTCATCACAGCCTTTTATATTAGCAGCTTTTCGTCTCCACATTTAATTGAAGCAAAAGAACATCTACTTCCAAGGCAAACTACTGAAGTGAATGCTGTGACATCACAAGTCAAAATGTGAACTAGATTAATTTTTGACAGTATTCTGACACATACTGGTAGTGCAATTCCCCCCAAAAAAGAATTGTACTTCCAAAAGAAAAAAATTGTATTGTATTTCCAAAAACCAAAAGTGTACTTCCAAAAAACAAAATTGTATTTCCAAAAGCAAAAAATTGTATTTATAAAAAAAATTGTTTTAGAAAAACATAATTTATGTAAGAACTTACCTGATCAATTAATTTCTTTCATGGTGGCAAGAGTCCATGAGCTAGTGACCTATGGGATATACATTCCTATCAGGAGGGGGCAAAGTTTCCAAAACCTCAAATGCCTATAAATACACCTCCCACTTCACTCAAACCTCAGTTTAATGTATAGCCAAGTTAGTGAGGTGTAAAAGAAGTAAAATCATAAAAAGAACAGGATAAATAAAGTGCTTTATGTAAAAAAATGATAACCTCCAAAACATTGGGTGGGTCTCATGGACTCTTGCCACCATTAAAGAAATTAATTGATCAGGTAAGTTCTTACAAAAATTATGCTTTCTTTCATATAGGTGGCAAAAGTCCATGAGCTAGTGACATATGGGATATAATACCTAAGATGTGGAAGTCCACAAGTCACTTCACTTCAAAAAACTCAAATCATAGGCACTAGAATCAAACTAAGACAGCTGCCTGAAGAACCTTTCTACTAAACGCTGCTTCCGAAGAAGCAAACGCATAAAAATGGTAACATTTAGTAAATGTATGCAAAGAAGACCAAGTTGCTGGTTTGCAAATTTGATTAACTGAAGCTTCATTCTTGAAAGTCCAAGCTGTGGCGACTGATCTAATAGAATGAGCTGTAATTCGCTGAGGCAGAGACTGCCCCACCTTTGTGAATCAAAAGCTTCAACCAAGATGCCAAGGAAAGGGCAGAGGCTTTCTGACCTTTTCTGGAACCAGAAAAAAATAACAAATAGACTAGAAGTCTTTCTGAAACCTTTAGTAGCCTCAACATAATATGTTAAAGCTCTTACTACATCCAAATAATGTAAAGACCTTTCAAGAGTATTTTTAGGATTAGGACACAAGGAATGAATAATAATTTCCCTATTGATGTTGTTAGAATTCACAACTTTAGGTAAAAAAGTAAACAAAGTCTTCAAAACAGCTTTATCTGAATGAAAAATCAGATAAGGAGACTCACAAGAGAGAGCAGACAATTCAGAAACTCTTCTAGCAGAAGAGATAGCCAAAAGAAATAACACTTTCCAAGAAAGTAGTTTAATATCCAAAGAATGCATAGGCTCAAAAGGAGGAGCCTGCAAAATCAATAAAACCAAATTGAGACTCCAAGGAGGAGAGATTGATTTAATAACAGGTTTGATACGAATCAAAGCCTGAACAAAACAATGAATATCAAAATGCTTAGCAATATTTCTATGAAATAAGACAGAAAGAGCAGTGATTTGTCCTTTCAAAGTATTTGCAGACAAACCTTTATCCAATCCATCCTGAAGAAACTGTAGAATCCTAGGAATTCTAAAAGAATGCCAAGAATAATCATGAGTGGAACGCCATGAAATATAGGTTTTCCAAACCCTATGATAAATTTACCTTAAAACAGATTTACAAGCCTGTACCATAATGTTAATTACTGAGTCAGAGATACCTCTATGACTAAGAACTAAGCATTCAATTTCCATGCCTTCATATTTAAATATTTGAAATCCTGATGGAAAACTGGGCCTTGAGACAGAAGGACTGGTCTTATAGGAAGTGACCAAGGCTGGCAACTGGATATTTGCACAAGGTCCACATACCAAAACCTGTGAAGCCATGCTGGTGCTATCAGAAACACATAAGATTGTTCAATTTTGATCTTAGAGATCACCTTTGGAAGAAGAACCAGAGGCGGAAAAATTTAAGGAGGTTGGTAAAACCAAGGAACTGCTAGAGCATCCATCATTTCCGCCTGAGGATCCCTGGACCTGAAAAGGTATCTGGGAAGTTTCTTGTTCAGATGAGAGGCCATCAGATCTATTTCTGGAAGACCCCACATCTGTACAAGTTGAAAAAACACATCTGGATGGAGAGACCACTCCCCCAGATGTAGAGAATGACGGCTGAGATATGAATCGCAGAGATTTGACAAGAGTTGGATTCCGCCCCCCTTGATGATTGACATATGCCACTGTTGTGATATTATCTGTTTGAAAACAAATGTAAAGTTCTCTCTTCAATAGAGGCAAAGCCTGAAGAGCTCTGAGTTCTAAAATATTGATTGGTAACCTCACCTCTTGAGGATTCCAAACCCCTTGAGGATTCCAAACCCCTTGAGCTGTCAGAGAACCCCAGACAGCTCCCCAACCTGTAAGACTTGCATCTGTTGTGATCACAGTCCAGGAAGGACGAACAAATTAGGCCCCTTGAACAATAAGGTGATTGTTTAACCACTAAGTCAGAGAGAGTTGAGTGTTGGGATTTAAGTATATCAACTGTGATATCTGAGTATAATACCTGCACCACTGGTGCAACATGCTAAGCTGTAGAGGTATCATATGAAAACAAGCAAAGGTTATTGTGTCCGATGCTCTAATCATGAGACTTGAAACTTCCATGCACATAACCACTGAAGGGAATGATAGAGACTGAAGGTTTAGATAAGCTAAGACCAATTTAATTTGTCTCTTGTCTGTTAGAGAAAAAGTCATGGACACTGAATCTATCTGGAAACCGAAGAAGGTGACCTTTGTCTGAGGAATCAAGAAACTCTTTGGTAAATTGGTCCTCCAACCATGTCTTTGAAGAAACAACATTAGTTGTTTTGTGTGAGATTCTGCTAAATGAAAAGATTGAGATAGTACCAAGATATCATCCAAATAAGGAAACACCACAATACCCTGCTCTCTGATTACAGATAGAAGGGCACCGATAACCTTTGAGAAAATTCTTGGTGTTGTTGCTAGGCCAAATGGAATAGCGACAAATTGGTAATGCTTGTATAGAAAAGAGAATCTCAGAAAACGATAGTGGTCTGGATGAATCGGATTGTGAAGATCAGTGTCCTGTAAGTCTACTGTGGACATGAAATGACCTTGCTGAAAAAAAGGCAGAATAGTCCTTATAGTCACCATCTTGAAAGTTGGGACTCTTACAAAACGATTTAAAGTTTTCAGATCCAGGATTGGTCTGAAAGAATCTTCCTTCTTTGGGACAATGAATAGATTTGAATAGAAAACCAATCCCTGTTCCTGCTGAGGAACTGGTATAATGACCCCTGAAAGCTCTAGGTCTGAAACACACTTCAGAAAAGCCAGAGCCTTCACAGGGTTTGTTGGAACATGAGTAAGAAAGAATATTCCCATGGGAGGTCTTATTCTGAAACCTATTCGATACCCTTGAGAAACAATATTCTAAATCCACTGATTTTGGACAGAATCTGTCTAAATGTCTTGAAATAACTTTAGTCTGCCCCCACCAGAAGAACTGGTTTGAGGGCTGTACCTTCATGCAGTCTTAGGGGCTGGATTTGGTTTCTTATAAGGCTTGGATTTATTCCAATTTGGAGATGGTCTCCAATTAGAGCCAGAGGGGAAGGAGAGGTATTTTGTTCTCTATTCTGACGAAAGGAACAAAAACAATTCGGAGCTTTAAATTTAACCTTAGATTTCTTGTCTTGGGGCAGAAAAACTCCCTTACCCCCAGTGATAGTGGAGATAAAACAATCCAATTTAGAACTAAACAAATTATTACCCTGAAAAGATAGAGATAATAATCTAGATTTAGACACCATGTCAGCATTCCAAGATTCTCTTTCCTCGTTCTATATTCCAAGGTTTAAGCCATAAAGCTCTTCTAGTTAGAATAGCTAAAGACATAGATTTGACATTAATCTTAAAGGGACAGTCAAGTCCAAAAAAAACTTTCATGTTTTAAATAGGGCATGCAATTTTAAACAACTTCCCAATTTACTTTTATCACCAATTTGCTTTGTTCTCTTGGTATTCTTAGTTGAAAGCTAAAACTAGGAGGTTCATATGCTAATTTCTTAGACCTTGAAGACTGCCTCTAATCTGAATACATTTTGACCACTAGAGGGCATTAGTTCACATGTTTCATATAGATAACATTTGAGCTCATGCACGTAAAGTGACCTAGGACTGAGCACTGATTAGCTAAACTGCATGTCTGTCAAAAGAACTGAAATAAGGGGGCAGTCAGCAGAAGCTTAGATACAAGATAACTACAAAGGTAAAACATGTATTATTATAACTGTGTTGGTTAAGCAAATCTGGGGAATGGGTAATAAAGGGATTATCTTTCTTTTTAAACAACAAAAATTCTGGTGTTGACTGTCCCTTTAATGACATCAAATATAGCATAATAAATTAAATGATTTGCATGTTGAAGTAAAATAACAATGCTAGATAGTTCAGGATCTGATAACTGCTTTACTAAACTGTCCAACCAAAAAGTTGAAGCAGCAGCAACATCAGCCATAGACATAGCTGTTCTAAGATTATAGCCAGTATGTAAATATGCTCTTCTAAGGTAAGATTCAAGCTCCCTATCTAAAGGATTCTTAAAAGAAGTACTATCTTCCATAGGAATAGTAGTACATTTGGCAAGAGTGGAAATAGCCCCATCAACCTTAGGGACCTTTTCCCAAAACTCTAGACTAGCCACAGGTAAAGGATACAACTTCTTAAACCTAGAAGAAGGGTTAAAGGAGGTACCAGGTTTAGACCATCCTTTAGCAATCATATTGGAGATAGCATCTGGAATAGGAAAAACTTCAGGAGTAACCTCAGTCTTAAATACAGAATTTAAACAATTATTAGCTTTGCTATCAGGAGAACAAGACTCCTCAATACCCAAAGTAAACAATACTTCCTTTAATAGAGAAAAAATATGTTCAATTTTAAATAAAAAAGAAGATTTCTGTTTCTAATGCAGGATCCTCTGAGTCAGAGGAACCCTCAGCAGTAGAGGATATTTCAGTATGCTGTCAGTCAGTACAAAATTCATTAGATCTATGACAAGTTTGGAAAGACCTTTTGGGGGATATTTATCAAAGGTCTGGCGGACCTGATCCAACAGTGCGGATCAGGTCCACCAGACCTCGCTGAATGCAGAGAGCAAATAAGCTCTCCGTATTCAGCATTACACCAGCAGCTCTTGTGAGCTGCTCGTGCAATGCCGCCCCCTGCAGATTCGCGGCCAATCAGCCACCGGCAGGGGGTGTCAATAAACCCAAACATACTCGATCAGGTTGAATTGCAGTGATGTCTGTCTGCCTGCTCAGAGCAGGCAGACAGGTTATGGAGCAGCGGTCTTCATAACTGCTTGATAAATGGGCCCCTTTATGTTTTTTTTTAAGGTGGAATAGCAGGCATAGCCTTCTCTATGGCTGCAGCAATAAAAAAAATTCATATCGGCAGGAATATCAGGTACATTAGACTGAGAATGAATAACAGTAGATGTATTTGTACTCATAGAAACATTATCAGCATGTAATAATTTGTCATTGTCAGCTTGTTTACAACAAACACACTTAACTTTGGTAGAATTGTGTTCAGGCAGCTTGGTTCCTACAGTAACATCAGAGGCAGGATCAGTTTGAGACATCTTGCAAAATGTAACAAAAAAGAAAAAATAACATTTAAACAAAATATCCAATTTCCTCAATATATCAGTTTCAGGAATAGGAAAAACTGCTTATGATAAAATTTTTATATAAAATGTAAAATCAAAAGCAAGCATCAAAGCTCTCTATAATGATTAGAGGGAGAGGCTTAATATAACAAATGTTGGCGCCAAGAACAATGCACTGAAAAGACGCAACTCGCGTAATAACAGGCGCAATCTCGGAGAAGATATTGGGCTGATTTATCAAGCTGAGGAGGCAGACAGACATTGCAAGAAATCAACCCTATCGAATATGATCAGGTTAATTGACACCCCCTGCTAGCCGCGAATCTGCAGGGGGTGGTATTGCACCAGATGATAAATTCTGAGAGCGTATGCTGTCGGCATTTATCGATGTGCAGCGGACATGATCCGCAATATCGGATCATGTCCGCTCACATCATGATAAAAAAAAGCCCCATGGTATCATCAGGCAATACTCCCTTTACATCCCTCAGACAAATACTGTACTTAGAGAGGAACTGGGCTTTAATATGCTTAGAAGTGCCTTTCACAGAAGAAATCAAGCACATCTTGCTTCACCACCTCCTAAGGAGGCAAAGTTTGTAAAACTGAGGTATGAGTGACGTGGGAGGTGTATTTATAGGCATTTGAGGTTTGGGAAACTTTGCCTCCTCCTAGTAGGGATGTATATCCCATACGTCACTAGCTCATGGACTCTTGCCACCTATATGAAAGAAATTTAGATTTGTATTCATATGTCACAATGTATGTACAATGATAAAGGATCACACATGCTTGCCTTTTTGACAGCAATCGTATTCCATAAAGAATAGCCAGTCCGCAACTCTGCTTTCCCTCAGTTTTACGACTGTACCTAGCCATGACCTGTAAGAGATTATTGTTCTTGGAGATGGTGAAGTGTAACTTTTTCAAAGAGACCGCACCTAATATTGAAAAGTAGCAATGTTAAGCAAAGCCCTATAATGTATGCACTGATTCAGGGCTCCTTAAAGTTGGACTGGAGCTGCTACATTAAGTTGGACAGAAAGATGGTGACAGAAAGTAGCTCCAAGAAACACAGTTCAGACAGAGGATTAAACTAAAGATGAATGTAGAAATGAAAAAAAATCAGGTCAGATCATGGGCTGAATCAAAATCTGAATCTTTAGTATGAAGTAGGGATGGGCGTATGTTTTGCAACATTTTAACACGTGTTCGTTCATTTGGAATGATTGCACAACATTCTAACATTCATTTTCTGTTATAGTATTTCTAATGCTTTAGATTAAAATGTTTCTAATAATTTGATTCTATATATTTGTAATAGTATTTCTAATGCTCTCTTTGAATGTAATATTCAAATTATGCAATAATCGAAATAGAAACATTCAAATTGATAAATTTGTACCTATTATGTATCAATTTGCTAAATATACCAACATATGAAGTATTGAACTTCTTAATAGTATTTGTTAAATCAAATGTTACATTTGATTACTGAATTGGAATGGATTTTTATTCTTATCCACATTCGATTGTCCAAAACGAATGTCCACAGGACTATTTCTTCTACCAAACAAATTACACTTTCAGCACTTTCGCCCATCCCTAGCATGAAGCATAAAATCAGCAGGCAGTTCAGGTCACAGGCAAAGATAAGCATCCAAATTCTCATATGTGGTACAAAAGTGCCAGATCATTAGCAAAATGTCAGAATCCAATTATCAAAAAGTAGGTGTAATTACTTCTTTGAAACAGGCAACAGCAAATGGAGACAACTAAAAAGGAAATCTCTGTGTAGTTTGACACAACAAAAACACATATTGCATCATGGATGATTTGTATATGTAAACAAAAAAATGGACTGCATCACTGATCATATAAGCAAAAGTACCCAGAAGTGTTACAGTGGAAAATATGGGTACTGTATTAAACCAATATGAACCCAAAAGCATGACTACTGCATGATGACATGCAAGTTTACAAGTCTGGTTAATTCTTGTAATGGTTAATGTATTGACTGTAATGCGGTGTTCTCCCCAGGACCATTTTAGCAGGTGTACCACCCGGCTGATTTTACTGACCACCCGGCTAAAATTTTTGCCATTATTAAGCTAAAATTAGCTAACATTAAAAATGTTCAATTGTTATTGAACAAATTATCATTAAATACATTTATGTTAAATTATGTAATTATTTTTTGTTTTAGATAGCAGAAAATTATATAATATTAGAAAATATTACACTGCACCCACCCGGCTACTTCATAATGCCACCTGGATACTTCATAATGCCACCTGGCTACTTCATAATGCCACCCAGCTACTTCATAATGCCACCTGGCTAATTCATAATGCCACCTGGCTACTTCATTATGCCACCCGGCTAATTCATAATGCCACCTGGCTACGTCATAATGCCACCCAGCTAATTCATAATGCCACCTGGCTTGGAAACTTTTCTGCAGAGAACACTGGTAATGTATTATGATTATATCATTTTGTCAATACATCTTGTCCATTTTACAGAAATTAACTTTCCAATATAGCAAAAAAGTTGACAAGTCTTCTAACCTAAAAACTGTTATTTGCCCATTATGCGCCTGAACCCTAACTGTAAAGTTCATGTAGCCAACTGCATTTTGATATGATTTCTTTCTTTAGGCTACATTCCTGTTTTCTCTGACCAAGTACACTCCTCTGAAGTATAGCTACTATGTGTATCCAACCTGGGGATGGCTAATGGCTATTTCTTCCATGATCTGTGTTCCACTATATGCCATCTATAGCATCTTAAAGACCAAGGGAACCTTCAGGCAGGTAAGACCTTGTGCTTATTCTAACTGTTTTTGATTACCCTTTTCCTATGGTCTCATGGCTAGCCTTCAGGCAGGTAAGACCTTGTGCTTATTCTAACTGTTTTTGATTACCCTTTTCCTATGGTCTCATTGCTAGCCTTCAGGCAGGTAAGACCTTGTGCTTATTCTAACTGTTTTTGATTACCCTTTTCCTATGGTCTCATGGCTAGCCTTCAGGCAGGTAAGACCTTGTGCTTATTCTAACTGTTTTTGATTACCCTTTTCCTATGGTCTCATGGCTAGCCTTCAGGTAGGTAAGACCTTGTGCTCATTCTAACTGTTTTTGATTACCCTTTTCCTATGGTCTCATGGCTAGCCTTCAGGCAGGTAAGACCTTGTGCTTATTCTAACTGTTTTTGATTACCCTTTTCCTATGGTCTCATGGCTAGCCTTCAGGCAGGTAAGACCTTGTGCTTATTCTAACTGTTTTTGATTACCCCTTTCCGATGGTCTCATGGCTAGTCCTCCTTACATTACAATATTTTATGGCTTCTTCGGACACTCAATAAGCAAACATATTCAAAATGGCTAATGAATCCCCTAAATAATTTAATGTATTAGTAATTGGCCAAGAACCAAGAATAAATTAGTTTGCTTCTTGATATTGGCAAAATCCAACCATATAAGTCCAGCGCTACGGAATTTGGCGGCGCTATACAAATAAATGATAATAATAATGTCTATTTTTAGATTTATCTATTTATTAGGAATTTATTTGCTGTGCAAAGCATTCTGATCATTCTGACACCAGATATATTAAAATAAAAATGCAAATCAAAATACCTGTGAAAATACAGATATAGGGCTAGATTTATCAAGCAGCGGAACCTGCAATCTACCCCCAAAGTTTACGGCTCGCCGGAAAATTAAGTTAAGAAGCAGCAGTCGTAAGACAGCTGCTCCTTAATTCATCTGCCACCTCTGAGGTGGCGGACAGCAATCATCCCGATCCAATACAATCGGGATGATTGACACCCCCTGCTAGCGACCGTTTGGCCGCAAATGTGCAGGGGGGCGGCATTTCACAAGCATTTCACCAGAAATGCTTGTGCAATGTTAAATACTGACATAGTGATTAGAACTTTTGTTTTCACATATAATTAGTTTATGATTGATCACAAATGCTGGAAATGACGGCTATTTTCATTATATGTTTCCACAATGAATAACGAATCACGTCTACCCTATATCTACTGTATATTTCATTGTTCCCATAACAACTTCTCCACTTCAAGCCACTAGCAAATCCTAACCTCAACTAGGCCCCAGAGCCTCATACCTACTTAAGCATACCCCCCAACTGTCCCGATTTTCACGGGACAGTCCCGATTTTAGGGGTCTGTCCCCCTGTCCCAGGTTGCTAGCCATCTGTCCCGATTTGCCCCAGGCATTTAAAAAAAATAAAAAATAATTCTGTTGGGCCCATACTCAGAAGCAGCTGACTTTGCTCTGACAGGGTTAGATACCTGTTAGATTCCCTGTGGAAAAGTTATGGTGTGTGGGTTAAGCAGGAGTAAGAAGGCTGTATACACTCTGACCACGGGTAATGGTGACCTCTCTAACCTAACTCTAGTACTGATGATGTTTAACCCCTGGTGATAATACTAGCATGCCTTCAGTTTTATACAATGAGCAGTGCTAATATCAGGGTAACGAACAGTGGCAGCCGCAGATTGCCAGCTAATGTGCTTGCTAACCCCAGGACCCCATACAATGAATTACAGATACCCATATATGATGTAGTGTGTGTGTCTATCTGTACCAATAACTGTGTGTGTATCTGTATGTATAAGTTTATGCTATGTAGTGTGTGTGTGTCTTCATGTATAAATGTAAGCTATGTAGTGTGTATGTGTATCTGCATGTATAAGTGTATGCTATGTAGTGTGTGTGTGTCTGCATGTATAAGTGTATACTATGTAGTGTCTGTGTATCTGCATGTATAAGTGTATGCTGCTTGTATAAGTGTATGCTATGTAGTGTGTGTGTGTCTGCATGTATAAGTGTATACTATGTAGTGTGTGTGTGTCTGCATGTATAAATGTAAGCTATGTAGTGTGTGTATGTGTATCTGCATGTATAAGTGTGTATCTTCATGTATAAGTGTATGCTATGTAGTGTGTGTGTCTGCATGTATAAATGTAAGCTATGTAGTGTGTGTATGTGTATCTGCATGTATAAGTGTGTATCTTCATGTATAAGTGTATGCTATGTAGTGTGTGTCTGCATGTATAAGGGTATACTATATAGTGTCTGTGTATCTGCATGTGTGTATGCTATGTAGTGTGTGTATATCTTCATGTGTAAGTGTATGCTATGTAGTGTGTGTATATCTTCATGTGTAAGTGTATGCTATGTAGTGTGTGTATCTTCATGTGTAAGTGTATGCTATGTAGTGTGTGTGCATCTGCATGTATAAGTGTATGCTATGTAGTGTATGTGTGTATCTGCATGTATAAGTGTATGCTATGTAGTGTGTGTGTATTTGCATGTGTATGCTATGTAGTGTGTGTGTATCTGCATGTATAAGTGTATGCTATGTAGTGTGTGTGTATCTGCATGTGTAAGTGTATGCTATGTAGTGTGCTACTGTGCATTTTTGCTGACTTTAAAGGCCAGATTCTAGAATATTAATGGGGAATGCAGAGAGCAGTTTTAAAGAATTTATTATTAAATGTCCAATTAAGATAAAAATATTTAGCAATGTCTTTGCAAAGGCTTATTAAATACAGAGCTCACATAGCTATACCAGTGGTTTGAGCTTGTTTATATATGACTTTATTTAGAATTTTATTTATACTATTACTTTGGTCTTATGATTTTTAAGCCCCGCCCACCACATTTAAATTTTTTGCCGTGGGGGGGGGTGTCCCTCTTTTGAATTTTGAAATGTTGGGAGGTATGCTAAAGGGCCATAATACCCAAATGTTGAAACACTTTAAAGTGATGCAGAATAGCTGTAAAAAGCTGACTAGAAAATATCACCTGAATATCTCTATGTAAAAAAGAAAGATATTTTACCTCAAAAGTTCCTCAGTAGCCACATCCTAATGTAAAGGACTTCTAAGCAGCAAATCAGTATGTCTGTCCCGGGACAGTTAAGGGGTTGAGCCTCGTGCACTCTCATGTTATTTCCCTATTCAGTTTATAGGCAGTTTACTATGAAATCTCATGAGAGTTAAGTCAAATCTCATGAGATCACAGTAAAAGAGTTCATGACCTCAGCACTGCTGATACTGATTGGCGGCTGTTTATTTCTTCATTTTTTATTTTTTTTTACCTGCAGCTGGGAGCAGCTGAGTATAACTTTTTACACAGAATTTACTCTGCTGAGCTGAGGAGATTGTGAGGTAAAATATCTTCCTTTTTTACATAGAGATGCTCAGGTGATATTTTCCTGCCAGCTTTTTACAGTTATACTGCATCAGTTTCAAGTAATTTAGCATATGAGTATTATGTCCCTTTAAAGGGATATGAAACCCAAAATTTTACTTTCATGATTCAGATAGCGCAAGCAATTTTAAACAACTTTCTAATTTACTTTTATTATGAATTTTTCTTCTTTCCCTTGGCATCTCTTGTTAAAAAGCAGGGATTAGGAACCGGCCCATTTTTTTGAAGCACTATATGGCAGCAGTTTTGCAAGAATGTTATCCATTTGCAAGAGCAATAGGTGGTAGCATCATGTAGTGCTCCAGACACCTACCTAGGCATCTCGTCAACACAGAATATAATAGAAATGAAGCAAATTTGATAATAGGAGTAAACTGGAAACTTGTTTAAAATAGTATGTTCTCTCTGAATAACAAAATAATTTTATTGGGTTTCATATCCCTTTAAGAAACCTTAAGAAACCTTATTCTCAATCGATAATAATAATGATAAACCATTACATTTTGTCACAGTAGCTTTAATATTTCATATCATGTCTATCATATAAGGAGAAAAAATTCTTAGAGTGTTGCGTTTGAATGACTTACAAACGCTACTTCCTTGTTCAAACTTATGCATAGGTATAATTGCTATAATTATAAATGATTTATAAAGTGATATATTACATAGCTCTATGATTACAGAGAAATATTCATAACAATACAAGTACACAATAGGCTTAAAATGAGATATATAACAAAATACTGTAATGTAGCAGGAATAAAACGAACATTATTTAGTGTACTGATGACTTTTGCAATAAATAAGCATATCGATATGCAAGTTAGGAGAATACCTTTCCAAATATGTGGAGCAGTTTGGGTGAATTTACCATCACTTTAAATCCTACTCAGGAACAACAGAAAACTCTTGGTATGGATCAGGCAACAGCCAGTGAGGAAATGGGCCGCACCAGTTGCATGACCTTGCCAATCAACGGCTGTGGTCACTGCAAAAGCTGCAGTGCTCACGGCTCCCAAGTGGGACCTTACCTATGCGTTTAACACTTGTTTGGAGTAGTTTCCATTGCTGCTATAAACTGTGTAAGGTAGTGGTAAGAACAAGTATCTCTATTAAACTTTATAATGGAAACTAGGCCATAAGTAGTGCAAAAATGATATGCTACAACAAATAAGAACATGTATTTCTTTTAAACTATGAAAAAGGTTGCACTCAAAAACAGGGGTCTTACACATTTTGCACCGAACAGGGCGCTTGCTCATAAGTAGTAGTACTCATGGGTAAGCCTTGTTCATCGCGAAACGTGTAAGTTCACTTGGGACCCATGAACTTATATTTTTTTAATGGATTAACAATAAAATATTGGATTTTTTCAATTATACCCCTGTTCTTGAGTGCAACCTTTTTTCATATTTGTGACTTGGTTCACCGCATTATACTTGCACCGCCGCAACATTTGCAGATCTCATACTCGTGTCCTCTCCCAAATGTACTCATGGAACCTGTATAGCAGCACTGCAGAGTTTGTTCATTTACTCTGTTCTACAATTTCTCTGTAAGCCATCATAACCATCAGTTCCTCAACTATCAGAGACTTTGGTACTTAAATTAATACTAAGAAACTAATTCTAACACTGGGAAATTAGAAAAAAAGGGACATGAAACCCAAAATGTTTCTTTTGTGGTTCAAATAGAACATGCAATTATAAACAACTTTCTGATTTTTCTTCCATTATAAATTTTGCTTCATTCTCTTGAAATCCTTTGTTGAAAGAGCAGCACTGCACTACTGAGAGCTAGCTGAACACATCAGTTAAGCCAATCATAAAAGGCATATATGTGCTTCCACCAATAGGCAGCAAGCTCCCAGTAGTGCATTGCTGCTCCTGACCCTACCAAGGGATGCTTTTCAACATGGATACTAAAGGAGCAAATTAGAGTTTAGAAGTAAATTTATGCTATGCTTTATCTGAATAATGAAAGAAATAGACTCCTTTGTTTGATTGATTATTTTTTAATTCACTCAGGAAAGCTGAGGAATTGTAGGAAACAGGTATGTGATCTTTATATGATGCTTACATATCCCTGCTCCGGCACAATACCTGGCTACAGTGAAATTTAAGGTTACAATGTTTGTTTCTTGACTTCTTCAGTTATGCACAATCATGTTCCAGAAGGAAAAAAAATCATATAATAGAGTTAAAAATATAGAGGTAGATTTATCATAGTGCGAGCGGACATGATACGATGTAGCGTATCATGTCCGCAGAACATCGATAAATGCCGACAGCGTACACTGTTGGCATTTATCATTGCACAAGCATTTCACTAGAAATGGTTGTGCAATGCCGCCCCCTGCACATTCGCGACCAATCGGTCACTAGCAGGGGATGTCAATCAACCCGATAGTATGTGATCAGACGGATTGCTGTCCGCTGCCTCAGAGGTGGCGAGTTAAGGAGCAGGGGTCTTAAGACCGCTGCTTCTAAACTTCTGTTTCCGGCGAGCCTGAAGGCTTGTGTGGAAAAAGCTGCATACAGGCATGTGCATTCAGAGGTTTCGGATGCCTCCAAATGTGGAAGAAGGCGGACGCTCGCGGCATCGGAACTGGATTTCTTCTTGTGAAAGTGCAACAGACTAAGGATTTGTACAGATCTTAGTGCGTTGCACTTTCACAAGACTAAATTTGGCTCTGAAAAGAGCCAAATACCGCAAGTGGCTGCCTTCTTCTGCATTCAAATCTCCAAATGCACATACTTAGAAGATGCTACATTTTAATTTCCCACCAAAAGTCAGCTCATTGATGCCTCTCAAAACAAGGGACATAATATAGCTTTACCTACCAACATGCAATCTCCTGTTACTGGATGCACATAAAAAATATAATGTCATTAATTTACTTAAATCAGGGAGTGCCAATCACTAACAGAGGAATTTTCCAGGGGCCACATTACTTATAATCACACTTACGCTAAAGCTACTGTTTCAAAATAAAATTAGATTACAATCATATTTTTTAACTAAAAGTTACATAAGAATTTAGTTACTATTAATGAATTAAAATTAACTGTATATGCTACGCAGGATTACACAATTTGGTACAGATACATATTTAATTACCTAAAGAGAAGTGTGGGACAATGTCTTACAATGGGATTATTTCTGCTTAGTGGTGCTGAGGCTGCATAAACATAGCCTGGGCAGCCCTGATTTAAGAAAGAAGAAAGTCAGAAAACAAAGTTACCCCAGCCTTGGATACATTTTAAAAAGGGACCTTTATTTTTCTTGCATGGTCCAAAATACAAAAAAGGATACAACGTTTCGGGCATATACCAGGTCCTTAGTCATGGCCATAAACGTTGTTTCCTTTTTTGTACTTTGGACCATGCAAGAAAAATTAAATGTCCCTTTTTAAATGTATCCAAGGCTGGAGTTACTTTGTTTTCTGATTATCTATGTGGTAGTGGCTGATCCTGAATGTGCCTGGAGGTTGACAAAAGTGGTTCTGTTCCCTATATCTTGTACTGATAAGTATACTCAGTCCTGATTTAAAACATGTTGTGCCTTTTTTATGTTTTTTAATTTATTTATTTCCATTTGTTTTATTTGTTTCTTAGAGACTACGCATACTCTTTACACCTCCTGCAGATCTTCCACAACTCAAAGCCAGAAAACTCACCTCCACCAACTGATGGATCTGCTGCACACAACATTCAAGACCTTCTATACCTTCAGATAGTGCAGCACAGGACACACAGTTGTAATATATAACCTTAACAAACATGGGAACCACTGTCGCTGAACCTACAAATACTGTGGAGGAATCTATTGGGGTGCAAGCTACCCAGAAGAATAAGTGATTTTACAAAGCAAGCTTTAGATTTGGGTCTGGGATTATAAACTTGGGTGTGTGGAAAATGATGTAATTATAAAGATATGTGCTTACAGCAGAAGCTGTCAGTAGACAGAGCTAGATATCGTCCTGAGCATTATACTGTGCACGTCTCGATGTCTGGCAGTGAACAAGTAGGGATGATATTACTTACTAAACAGTACTTAAAGGGACAGTCAAGTAAAAAAAAACTTTCATGATTTAAATAGGGCATGCAATTTTAAACAACTTCCCAATTTACTTTTATCACCAATTTTGCTTTGTTCTCTTGCTATTCTTAGTTTAAAACTAAAACTAGGAGGTGCATGTGCTAATTTCTTAGACCTTGAAGACTGCCTCTAATCTGAATGCATTTTGACTACTAGAGGGCATTAGTTCACATGTTTCATATAGATAACATTGAGCTCATGCACGTAAAGTGACCTAGGACTGAGCACTGATTGGCTAAACTGCATGTCTGTCAAAAGAACTGAAATAAGGGGACAGTCCGCAGAAACTTAGATACAAGATAATTACAGAGGTAAAAAGTATATTAATATAACTGTGTTGGTTGTGCAAAACTGGGGAACGGGTAATAAAGGGATTATGTTTCTTTTTAAACAACAAAAATTCTGGTGTTGACTGTCCCTTTAAATATTAATTATATTTTAGGGAAGAACCTAAGTTTATGTGTAATACTAATTGGCTTTGTATATTGAAGCATGCAGATCAAGATTTGAAACCTAGCCTGTGTTTAAGTGAAGTAGGGTTGGACACTGTACTATAACAGCTGATCTTATAAGATCTCTAGATAAGACTAAAAAAGCAAGTTTGAGATGAAACTGGGATTCTGGAGATCAATGTTAAGGACACGTCCGAGATTTAAAAATAGAACATGCTGCATTGTAGAACTGAATGATAAACAGAATGCATGGTGTTAAGTAAATGTTTGATAAATAATGTGATATGGATACACAGGTACACATAAAGTTATTATTACATATATGAATGAAACATGCTGATTACTGAAGGGCAAAATTTGAGGGACAAGATCACAAATAAGAACATAAAAATGTCAGATTTCTCCAATGGATCATTTGTGTTTTACAAGAAGTGATCCTTTGTTTTTTTCCATAGAACTGTGGTCTTTGTTTGGATTATCTTCAGAAAGTCATGAACAAAACAAGTCTGCATCCTATTGCTAAAAGTATTATACTTTAAAATGGTAATGACCCAAGAAAATCTCCAGAAATGTGTTCCTGTTTATTTGGTCCATTCCAAACTCCAAATGTTCTCCAGACATGGCCTGACCTAGGGACCTCTGCTACAGTTCACTGCAGTGAGTCAATCCTTGTGAGTGTAAGATAATATATATACAGTATTTCTATATCACAGCTATTACTAGCATGGAGACTCATCTAGCAAAATTCCTCCTGTATTTGTTGTCTGCTGTTCACGTTGAGGCTTCTGTGGTAGATCAGGGTCTGGACAGATAAGCTGACGAAATCGCTGTAAAATAAAAAATATATGTGGTCAGATGAGGGATGTGCATAAGAACAAGGAACAGTGTTCTAAAAGTGGGAAGGAATACTGAGGTGGTAGTGTAAGTCGTTGGAATCAAACTAGGAATAATAAATTGGAATGTTATTTTAGGATGCTATCAGAGAGCGAGAATATTGCTGGGATGGGAACCTGCTATTAGAGATTTCATTTAAAAAGAGGAATACTCTGGTGTAAGAAGCAGCTGGGGGAAGAGCAAAAGAGTAAAGTCTAAATAATATTTATTTGTAATAAAGGTCAGATGTTGTTATAGAGTTGTTAGGGATGTTGAGTATGCATCCTTACCTCAATTATAGACCCTTTAATTGTAGACATCTTGTAAAAGACCCAAAGTGGGGTGCACACCATAGAAGACAGAGCAAGCAGCCAGCCCAAAGCATCCCCCCACCATGGGTATACGTAGCGTTTATTATATTGAAGAGGGGTGTACTTCACCAACGAAAACAGGAAAGTGGCCTTAAAAGAGAGGTCAGACATTAGTGACTTGTCATAAGATTCTAACCTTTCCATCTATTGTATTTAGTTCTTTAACCCCAAACTCCCCATGATTCTCTTACCAGGCATACTGCAGGAGTAACAAAAAGCCAGCAGTATTTGATTATGGGTAAGGGTCTATATCCAATCATATGTTCCACGTTATCATAAAAGTTATCAGCTCCTGAAGAAAGAAAAAGGAAAATTGAGGTGTTACTACCAGAATCTCATATATGGAGGACTAGAAGCTATTACATTGATTTAACTGCTTATGTAGCAATAACAAATCCTAAAATTCTATGCTAATGATGATTAGGCCTTAGGTCAGTGTGTCTCAGAAGATTTCACTTCACAACACCCTTTACCAATTGTTTTTTTTTTTTAATTAGTTGATAGTGTTCAAATAATGTATTGTAGTCTATGGCCCACATGTTATAAAGCGAGTAGACAAGCTTCTCAACTTAAAAAGTTGTCTGCTCGCCTTTGCGGTATATGAGCAGTGGACTCTGTTTGTACGCTGCCATATGTATCAGTATACGCTCAAGTGAGAGTGTAAAGCCTGCCCCTTCTCTCGCATGACCAATCACTTGAGAGAAGGGCCTGTCAATCACCGTGAGCGAGCTAGGGGTGGTTTCTCTCTGTCACATCAGAGGTGGCAAAGATTGTAAGAAACATAACCACTGCTTCTTGCATTGCAGGAAGCAGACTCGTATGTGCAAAAACAAGCAACTTATGCTGCTTCCAACATGGAGCCAAATATATGGATCCATACAAATTCATTAGAAGAGTTGTGCAAAGTGCCTTGCTTCGGTTTTGTAATTCAAGACCACTCAAATCCATAAAAAAACTTATACATAACTAAAACACAACAATTACAAGATTATGCAACATTTTATGAAATTGTAATTCCACAAACATTATTATTATTATACTTTATTTATGAAGCGCCAACATATTCCGCAGCGCTGTCCATGGATACAATTCATTTAAATAAATCAATAATATAAAACTTGTAAGAGACAGGACAAAATTTACAATCACATACAGGAGGAATTGAGAGACCTATTCCCGTGGGAACTTACAATCTAGAAGGGTAGGAGGTTGAGAAACAGGAGGTGAGGACTGCAAGATTGAGAAAGATGTTAATGCAGAGTTAGATGAGGGAAATGTTGTTAGGTAAGGGAAATTAATTTATTATTGAGTTGGGTGGTAGGCTTCTCTGAACAGAAAAGTCTTCAGAGGGCATTTAAAGGAAGAAAGATTTGGGCAAAGCCTGACAGCACAAGGGAGAGTGTTCCAGAGGGTAGGTGCTGCATGACAGAAGTCCTGCAGTCTAGTATGAGAGGAGGTGATAGTCGCAGATGCAAGGAGCAGGTCATTGTTGGATCTTAGTGGGCGGGCTGGAGTATACTTGTTGATTAGAGAGGAAAGGTAGAGGGGAGCGGTGTTGGTAAGCGCTTTGTATAGAAGGATGAGAATTTTGAATTTAATTCTGCTGTGAATGGGGAACCAATGAAGGGACTCGCAGAGAGGTGCAGCAGATACAGATCAACGGGAAAGGTGGATCAGCCTGGCAGAGGCATTTAGGATGGATTGAAGGGGGGAGAAGTGGGAAAGAGGAAGGCCAGTAAGTGGGTTATTGCAGTAGTCAAGTCGGCAAATAAATTATGGTACTTGTTAAAGACTATTACATACAGTAGAATTGAATAATCAATAATGTATAATAATAATAATGCAATAACACTTATCTGAGAAGTATTTTCCTTACTGGAATGGACACCATAGAAAAGTGAGTTTAATAGATAGGAATAAGAGCCTCAGATAGAAAATTAAGTGGTCAAATAATTGTCACATTGGTTGCTTGACTACTTTTAATTTTCCTAATATTTTTTGTGATTACCTCTATGTATTGGTATTGCAAAACCACCATTTTTGAATTTTATATTACTTGGTTTACTACAGCAGCTATTTTTGTGTCATGGTGCATGATATATTTTGGTTATACAGATGCTTACGGAAACCTCAGTATCTCAGGATGGTCCTAGCTCCTTGAAACCAAAACTGGTGTCTAACGCATATCAGAAGGTACATGCACATATATAAACATGTTGCACATTCTTGTTACCTACAGCCTGATGCTCTAAAGCTTTCCGTTCACATGAGATTAGAAGTCTCGGCAGTACAGCGAGGCCCCTCAATAAAATTTAGAAACATAAATTTATCTTGAGACATGTTTATGTCACTATGTAGTGTGAAGGAGAGACTCATATATTAAAATAAAAGATCTAAAAACAAATCTCAAAGATTTTGTGTGATTTCTCTCTAGATCCAGATCACAAGTTATAAGGGTTAAAAGGTATATGGTATATGCAAGGTGTTATAATGCATATATACATACATATACATGTCTAAATATGTGTACGTATGTATATATACAAGTCTAAATATGTGTACGTATGTATATATACACATGTCTAAATATGTGTACGTATGTATACATGTCTAAATATGTGTACGTATGTATATATACACATGTCTAAATATGTGTACGTATGTATATATACATGTCTATATGTGTATGTATGTATATATACATGTCTATATGTGTGTGTATGTATATATACATGTCTAAATATGTGTATGTATATATACATGTCTATATGTGTATGTATATATATATATATACACACATGTCTAAATATGTGTACGTATGTATATATACACATGTCTACATGTGTGTACATGTATATACATACATATATACACATATATACACATGTATGAACATATATACATATTTATATATACTTTGGAGCTCTCTCCACTCAAATACCTGAAAACATGAAAAATCATTTTAAATCAATTGTAATATTTAATAATGTGTTTTACTGTGTATGTCCTGTAAATATTTTACTTTCCAAAGGGGAAAATGTTCTAAGTATTTATAAATCAATATTCCTATATATACTGTATATATATATCTATCTGCATATACCTATACACATATATATATAATATGTTGATTAATATAAAGTCTGGCACCAGAAGTATTGAAAACCACGTGCTTTAATAAGTTGATAGCAAGTGTGCAGTGCTCAGAGGTATAAATAAATTAATTTAAATAAGAAGAAAGAAAGCTCCCTAAGAAGAGAAATTAAACATTTCCTCACAGTTCAGTATCCTGCACACAACCTGTTACGGAAACAAATTAATTAAATCAGCAGAGCAAAATATTTGCATTAATGATCCTTATTAAACTAAAGCCACACAGCAATTATGATGATACTTCAAAAGTCCAACCAGGATAATAGATGCAAGGGTACTCTTGGAAGTCCAGGGAGCTCCCTAACAATAACACACCAGACATAGTAGTTAAACCTCACAAAATAGATGCTCCAAAGCAAAAGGGCTGCAGTACCAAAACTTCCTTTAGAATCTCCATTCCAGAGCAAACCCAACTATTTCAGGTGGGCACCCCCTCGGCTGCAAACATGTAGTGCCAATATTAGGATGGGTAAAGAGTGCTAGAAAGTGTACTCACATATCCAGTGCTGTACGTATCCCATTAGAGATGCTTCCTCTCTAAAAGAGTATAGCTAATAGTGAGCGGTATGATACTTTATCCTCCTTTGGCTGTCGCTGGCCTCCACGGCTCTGTTCTGCCAGACTTACATGGGGTTGCTGGTGCCACTCCAATCCTGCTGTACAGAAACTCCACGGGTACTTGCTTAATGCAGAGTTTTAAGGAATTAAAGGGACAGTTTACTCAAAAATGTTCTCCCCTTTAATTTGTTCCCAATGATCCACTTTACCTGCTGGAGTGTATTAAATTGTTTACAAGTAGCTCCTTTACCCTTATATTGGCATTTGAAATAGTTGATTTAGCAAGTGGTATCCCCACCTATTCTGAAAGTTTGTGGCCGCAGGTCCAAGCTATAGATAAGCTTTGTAAACACAGCCAGCAGAAGAAATTACACTCCCAGTGAGATATAGCAGAGATAAGGTAATACAATGATGATTACTCTGCAGTTGGTAAAAAAGCAATTGTAAACACATTAAGGGAAAAAATATTTTTCAGTATACTGTCCCTTTAATAATTGTAGGGGCTCCGGTGTGTGCTGTGGACTGATGCTGTAGCTGCTGCTACATAGCAACTAGAAATTCTTGTGTAATGATAAATGCCGATAGCATATGCTGTTAGCATTTAGCGAGGTCTAGCGGACATTATTCGCTACAGCGAATCATGTCTGCTCGACCCTTAGCAAATCTACCACCTTAGCATCACATTAGCAAGATACATATGTATGTGTGTGAATTTGTACTTTCATGTTTTGCATTTAATACTCAATAAATCTAACAACAAAGACTTACCTAAAAAATGAATTATAATTTGTTTTGACACATAATTTCATTACTTATGTACCTGCTTTTACTTTACTTGCCAAGCTTGTATGATTTTCATAGTTCTGGCAGGAGCAACACAGCCAAATAGAGGGTGTATTGAATGAGACTTACACTTTTATGATCTTGGAGTATTGGCTGTGGGTTATCACTGCTGGGATATGTTGGATCAAGTGCTCAACTATACAGCCCCTAATTGACAGTAATGCTCCTGAAAGAAAATAAAAAAGAGAAGCACTTGTAAAATGCAGAAAAGCAAGTGTTTTTACAGAAATAAAAATAATATTTGCAAAGGCCAAATTAATTGTTGTCAAACCTTGTTGAAGTGATATACTCAATATAACACATCACTTACACATCTGTTTTTTATTTAAAGTTGTATAATAAATATAATTGTTGCATTGAAATAGCACAAATTCCAAATGATTAAAAACACATCTAGGAACTTACTTCTTTACTTTTTTTAGGTTCCCATTCCAAACAATCAGAAATCCCATGTGAAATCCATTACATTATTTTTTGTGTGCTTCAGAAATGTGAAAACATTTACCTCTGTTTGAAACCTTACTATATCCCATTTATCACAAAGTTTCCAAATTTGTAGCATAAAAACAAAACCGTACATGAGCACAGATTGAAATTGGTATTCTAATCAATAAGAATACCTTTCTAAAGTAGCTTTTCACATGAGTTGACTTCAGTTTTGAATAGAAGCATTTCTGCATCTGCAATAGACTCATATTAGTAAAAGTATTTCTTGTAATAACTATCTCTGTTTTAGTCATTGGAGTGGTGGCATTTCCAAAAGTTACTTCGGAGGGCACTTCCAGTCCCAACACATTACTAGCCAACACTGGCTCTCCGAGCAGGCACAGTGTTTGCAGAAGGATGCACAGGGCATTACTAGATATTGTGTATGTCTTGTGTAAAGTAAAAGCTTAATCTTAAAGTCTTACTTTAGATTAAAGGGCCATAATACCCAAATGTTTAAACACTTGAAAGTCATGCAGCATAGCTGTAAAAAGCTGATTAGAAAATATCACCTAAACATCTCTATGTAAAAAAGAAAGATATTTTACCTCAAAATTTCCTCAGTAGTCACCTCCCATTGTAAAGGATTTCTAAGCAGCATATTAGTATGTCTGTCCCGGGACAACTGAAAGGATGAGCTTCGTGCACTCTCATATTATTTCACCAATCAGGTAAAGGAAGCTTACTATGAAATCGCATGAGAGTTAAGTCAAATCTCATGAAATCACAGTAAGTGTTCATGACCTCAGCACTGCTGATGCTGATTGGTTGCTGTTCATTTCTTCATTTTTTTTATTTTTTTACCTGCAGCTGGGAGCAGCTGAGTATAACTTCTTACACAGAACTTACTCTGCTGAGCTGAGGAAATTGTGAGGTAAAATATCTTCCTTTTTTACATAGAGATACTCAGGTGATATTTTCCTGTCAGCTTTTTACAGTTATACTGCATCAGTTTCAAGTGATTTAGCATATGAGTATTATGTCCCTTTAAGCTGCAAATAGCATGCTGCTCCCTTTCTTGATCATGCAGCAGGAATGGTAAAACAGTTATTTTAAAATGAATAGCATTTCTGGCCACTTTGAAGTGGCTGCCAAGCTCTGTCCATTGTTGACATGATGATCTGGGCTGCATCTAGGCACTCTGCTGAATAGAATTGACAGTCTATTGAATCCAACTAATGAGCCTTTTGTGATTGGATGTCATATGCAGCCCAGATAGTGATGTCATCAGTGAGAGGAGCTTGGCAGCCATTTCAAAGTACAACACAAAACAAAGGAGCACCTTCACGGGAAATGGTGTAAAATAGTAATCTTTATTCCGAAAAAAGTTAAAATTCATGCATAAGCCACAGCACAGAAAAGTTCTAGGGATAATGGTCAAATCCCAGTGACCCACTGACGCGTTTTGGCAGTTAAGCCGTAATCGTAGTATGACAGCCTGGATATCGTTTGTACTGAATGTCTAAAGTGGTCTTGTGAATAGCGGCGTTTGGGTAGTGGGAGACTGTATGGACATTATTTGTGGGGACCCTCTAGGTGCTCAGCAAATTGTGGTTTGAGCCATTTCAACGTGTCCAAAAACAATATTCATTTTAAAATAGCTTTTTTACTGTTTCTGCTGCATGATATAGAAAGGGGTGCAGGAGGCTATTTGCAGCTCCACAAGGGGAGTTTAATGGCGAGTTACTCAGTCTAATATTATTTTGGATTTTCTTTCTCTTTCAGGATGACTGATATGTACAAACAAGGGGTACGGCCATGGGATCCAATGTCGTCCCATCATATGCTAATCTCTTCATGAATGAATTTGAGGAAAAGGTAATCTATGAGAATAAAAATTTCATCAAATATGGTTCCATATGGTGGCGATACATAGATGACATTTTTGGCATATGGTGGGGTGACAGTGGATGCCTTCTTGAGTTTGTCTATGAATTAAATACTTATATGGCAGGGTTATAATTCACTGTTGATTACAATGAGGAAACAGTGACATTTCTGGATACTAGAATGTGTAAAGATGGCAATATGTTAACTTTTGATATATATATATATATATATATATATATATTTATAAAGGAGACAGATAAGAACACCCTCCTTCAATATGATAGTTTCCATTCAAGGCCATTGGTTAATTCTCTGCCTAAGAGCCAATTGCTTTGAGTAAAAAGAATTGTCAGTAAGGATAAAAACTTAGAGAAAAGATTAGAAGAAAAGTCCAAAAATTTGTGGAGAAAGGGTACCCAGAGACCTTAGTATCCCAACATAAGGAAGTGATACTAAAAAAAAACCATGTACCTAGAGGTAAACCCAAAGGGGAAGAGAGGATGTTTTTTGTGCCCCAATATAATCCAATGAGTAATCAGATCTCAGGAATTATTCGCAAACATTGGCACGTATTGAGTACATTTAATGAGGGTATTAAAATATTAAAATCTCCCCCTCTGATGGTTCATAGAAGAGTAAAGAATCTGAGGTACCATTTGGTGAAGCCAGACATAGGCCCCAGTAAAAATAAAAGGCAAACTTATCTCAGTACTAAGAAAACAGGTAGCTATCCCTGCCTTAATTGCATGAGCTGTAATTCTATTATTAAGGGAGAAAATTTATATCACCCACATGAAGGAAAGAAGTTTAGGATACATGGTTATTACACATGTGAGACTACATATGTAGTTTATTTAATTAAGTGTCCGTGCGCCCTTGTTTATATAGGGGAGACGACACGTAAAGTCAGGGATAGAATGAGCCAGCACCGCTCAAACATCAGATGCAACAATCGTGAGGCCCCCTTTCCAGTAATTTTTTAGAACAGGGACACCAAATTAGCCAACTGAGGTGGCAGATAATAGAACATGTACAGCCCCATAGGAATGGCATGGATAGAGAAAGGCTTTTGAAACAAAGGGAGGTTTGGTGGATTAACAAATTAGGAAAGTTGGTACCGAAAGGGTTAAACAACGATTATGATCTTTCATTATTTATGTAGGCATTATGTGAATGTAGGATCTGCATATGTAACAAAGGTATCATATAACTCTGTACATTTTTTTAATTGTTTTACAAATTTACTTTGATACTGTAACAAATATCCGATTTAAATGTTTCTTGAATATATGGTAACTTAGTTGGTTGTATTAGCTGTCAAAAGAGAATATGTAAAGCATCCACTAGATGGAGCTATTTCATAAGAAATTAAAGGGACATTCCAGTCAAAATATAAATGCACATAGATTTATTGCATCTTTGAATAGAAACGTATTTGCAATATACATGTATTGGCAAACATGCTTCTATTAAGAGTTATCACTGTTTTAGTGTTAACATTTTTCCCTGCACGTGCATGTGAAGCATAGCTAGATATTCTCACTGCACACACATTTAAAAAAATACAGCTGCTCAGATAATCAGTGGGGCTTGTATCATGTCAGTAATTAACAAATTGATTAATTACCAGATGGTACAATCACTTTAGGCTCTCTGAACAAGTGTTGTGTTTAAAATGCTGGTGCACGGTGCATACTTAAATACACTTTTGAAACAGCTATAGCTTGTATTAGAAGCATTTTTGCTAATGCATATATATTACAAAATTGCTTCTGTTCAATATCGAAATGCACCCATGTGGTTTCCAATTTTGGCTGGAATATCCCTTTAAAAGGATGGCGTGAATTATGAGAGTTTAAGAGGCAGCTTAACAGTCTGTTTTAACCTATGCATGATAAAGGGGTCTGTCCCCAAAATGTCACTGTTTTTTGCTATTTTTATGCTTGAATAAAGATAATTTTAACGTTGCTGCTGTGGACACTTTGTTGATACTGCAGCCTAATGTAAGGTAAGACTTTAACATGAACAAGGTGTAGACTGTTCCTTTAAGATATTAAATGCACTAGGTACATTTTAGATTTTACTATAATGCCACCACCTGATCCATGGCTTACTTATTTTGAAGGCCCATTTTTTTAGAACTGTAAAACCAGTGGTTATTTTTGTAGTTGTTTAAGACTAATCCTATCTTAGTCCAGGGAGAATTTTTACAGTAGATACTTTTCACAGTAGGCAAATAACATAGAATGTTTTAAGAACACTACAACATCCTCATCAAAATTAAATCTATGTCCCTCTGTTTCTCAGACATACATAGAATACAGGCTTTGGAGCTATTTTTGTCCCTCTTTACCTCTCCCCTTTGTAAGAACTATAACAGTTAAGGAGCTTGTCCCTGGTTTCCTTCCTGCAGCATTTCAATGTGAAACCAGGGACTCAATGTCTGCCTTGCCTCTACCCACACTCCACCAAAATCTGCCCATAAAATACCAGAGATGCTGCCACTTCCAACTATGGTTCTGTCCACAAAAACATCACAAATCCACCCACTATTTATTTCTTACACAGCCCAGGAATCCCAGTCCCAGAAGCTATGTAAATAGATTAAAAACTCTCAAAAGTAGCCTGTAAAAATTGAAATTTTTTTTTTATCAAACTGTAAGAATGAAATAGGACAACCTCAGATAAATAGTCATATAGTAGTTGTGTCCTGCATCTCATGACATGGTGTCAGAGGTTCTGGCCTGTGCTTCTGTTCCTGATCGATTACAATGTCAAAGTTTACCCCACCTGAGCCTTTTGACTTCTCTCAGCCTGCAGCTTGGCCCACATGGCGTCAGCGGTTTCAGCGCTTCAGGATCACTTCTAAACTGATCAAGGAGAGTGGTGAAGTACAAGTTAATTCTCTTTTATACTCTATGGGGAAAGATGTGGAGCCAGTGTTCAGTGCTTTTACTTTCCAAGAAGGGGAAGAATTTAACTTTGATATAGTTATGGATAAACTCAGTGCCCACTTTGTGCCCAAAAGAAATGTGATTCATGAGAGAGCTTGTTTTCACAAACGTAATCAGCGTGTGGGAGAATCTGTGGAGTCATTTGTGCGCAGCCTGTATGAACTAGCTGAATTCTGTGAGTTTGGTGTTGCTAAAGAAGAGCAAATCAGAGACAGAATAGTTATTGGAATTGCAGATGCTGAAGTCTCCCTGAAGCTGCAGTTAGAGCCTGATTTAACATTAGATGGGGCTATTAGGATGGCCCGCCAGAGTGAACTGGTGAAAAAGCAAAGTGCTGATCTGAGGTCTGAGAGTATTGTGGATGAAGTGCAACAGTCCAGGAAAACTGCTAGTGAAAGGCACAGTGTGAGCGGTAGATCTAAAGTACTGGAAAGGCCTAGAAGTGGATGGGCGCAACATGGCCGATGCACACGGTGCTACCGCGCCCATGATCAGAGTGTTATATGCCTGGCCAGAGATAAAAGATGCAGAAAATGTAACAGAATGGGCCATTTTGAAGTGGTGTGTAAAACTGAATACATTAAGGAGATGCAGGTGGACAGTGACCAGGGGGGTCTGGAAGTGTCTTTTGTGGGGTCCGTTGTGGAACGGCCAAGCTCAGAGGAAGATTGGAAAGTTACTTTTACTGTAATGGGAGCCAAAGTTGATTTTAAGATTGACACAGGAGCAGATATCACTGTAATGTCTTTTGCTGCATTTATGAAAATGCCTCGACAGCCCCAGCTGGTAAAGGTTACTACAATCGTCCATAGTCCTGGTGGCCGAATTGATTGTGTGGGGAAATTTCTTGCCAGCTGTGAGTACAAGCAAATAAAGTTCTCTATGTGGGTGCATGTGATTCGAGGTCAGTGTGTTAGCAATTTATTGAGCAGAAAAGCAGCCTGTGACTTTGGCCTCGTGGCCAGAGTGAATGAGATTTCTGAAGACATGTTTGGCGAGTTGGGCCTACTGAATTGCAAACCAGTCCGAATAGCACTTAAAAGTGACGCAGTCCCATACAGTATTTCTACTCCCTGTAGAATTCCGTTCCCGCTCATGCCTCAAGTGGAGAAGGAGCTTATGAGCATGAAGTCTATGGGGGTTATTGAAGAGGTTGTTGAAGCGACTGATCGGTGTGTCCCCATTGTTCCAGTTGCAAAGAAAAACGGAAAGGTGCGCATTTGTATGGGCCTGAAGAGGTTGAATGAGGCAGTGAAGAGAGAGAGATTTGTGCTGCTGACATTAAAAGATATAGCTCCAAAGTTGGCTGGGGCGAAGTTCTTTTCCACATTAGACGCTTCTAGCAGCTTTTGGCAGATCCCCCTGGATCCAAAGTGCCGCAAACCGACTACCTTTATCACACCGGTAGGTCGGTTCTGCTTCTGCAGACTCCCCTTTGGGATATCCTTTGCTCCTGAAATCTTCCAAAGGGAAATTAGTTCTCTCCTGAGTGACCACGTGGGCACAGCGGTCGACATTCTGGTGTATGGTTGAAAATAGCAAAAAGAGAGAGAAATTATTAGGACATATGTAAATATCCCAAAAAAGCAAGGGAAATAATAGCACACGAAAATATATTTTTAGAAAATTCCAATTTCTTTATTTAAATATCCCACATCACATTCAGTGATTAATCTATTCCACCAGGCTGCGGCAGTTAGAGTGACATCTTACAACAAGGTATACGTAAAGCTAACAAAATGTCTCATTACCTATGCATACGTATGCAAACTATAATTGCCTCAACCTATAGGATAACATATATAGAGAGATATATACAGTGTGATAATAAAGAACACTCCTATATTATGTTAAAGGGGTCAAGCTAACAGCGGTATGTCCTGCAAATAAACATAAGAACAGCTTAACAGTCCATGTCCCCACTGTAGATGTAAACAATGGCTCCTGAGACCATATAGTGGCAAGTCACGGAAGGTATCGGTAAAGTAAAGGACCGCAACAGTTCCTGCTGCACACTAGGTCACACCGATACACAGCTTTATGAATATAAGGCAGAAAAAGGACAGTACTTATCTTTCGTCCTTCAAAGTAAAGTTGCGATGGAACTTTTTCCTGCTGATCCGTAATTCCTTGGCGTGTGACGTAACCCCCAGTGGGGGTGGCCAACTCGTCACTGCAGCTCCAATTGGTTCCTAGCACATGAACCTGTTTCTATTGGTCCAGGAAAATCCAAAGGAGAATTAACCAGTCGCACTTCTGTATATCCTTATCAGGAAATCCAAAATAGATACCAAGCTGTATCGCTGATATGAAAAGTTCTTTGCACACCTTAGTAGTTAATCACCACCTCTGTTAGCTGTTCTCAAGCTCCACAATAGATTCACAGGCATACTTCATGCGCTATTGTTTCAGCGCAGATTCACAGTCCACAGACTTGTCCTGTTATTTCAGAATCAGCAATAGAGGCTTATTTGTACTGGAATAAGACTTCAGCTTTTACGCATCACCAAAAAGACCTCAGAAAGTTGTTAACTTTTTTCTGAGGTGCTATACACACAGCAATATTTTCTACTCTCTCAGACTTAAATATATTCTGGTGTATGGGTCTACAGTGGAGGAGCATGATCAGCGTTTAAGTTGTGTGCTACAAGCTATCGAAGAGTCTGGGTTGAAGCTGAATAAAGAAAAATGCCATTTTAGGAAAACTGAATTATGTTACTTTGGGCATATCATCAATGGGGACGGCATCAAGCCAGACCCCGAGAAAATTTGTGCTATTGAACAGATGAAAAGTCCTTCTGATGTACATGAGCTGAGACAGATATTGGGCCTTGTAAATTATGTGGGCAAGTTTCTTCCAGATTTATCAACAGTTTTACACCCTATCACAGAGTTGCTTAAGAAAGACGTTGCCTGGGTCTGGGGACCTTCACAAGAAAAAGCTTTTATGCAGGCCAAGTCCCTGCTGGCGTCCGCCCCAGTGCTGGGGTTCTACGACCCTTCAAAAAAGACTGTGGTTAGTGCCGAGGCAAGCAGTTATGGGTTGGGGGCTGCTCTCCTGCAGTTAAATGAAAATAAACTACAGCCCATCGCCTACTGTTCCCGCACACTGACGGCTGCGGAGTCAAAATACGCTCAAATTGAGAAAGAGTGCCTGGCGGCAGTTTGGGCCTGTGAGCGCTTTCAGCGTTATCTAGTGGGTTTGGAGAAATTTAGTCTGGAAACTGACCACAAGCCGCTAGTCTCTCTAATCAACTCTTATGACATTGACAAAACACCCTTGTGATGCCAGAGACTTTTAATGAGACTGCTCAGGTTCAATGTTCAGGCAGTGCATGTGCCGGGGAAAGAACTGGTTGTGGCGGATACACTATCCAGGCTCCCGCTGGCTGCTGCTGAAGAATCCTCCACAGAATCTGATGTGAAAGTGTATGTTGATTCAGTTCTGGCCTCTAAGTCGTTTTCTTCAAGGAAACTGGAGGAAATAAAGAAAGAGACATATTTGGACACAGATCTGCAAGAGGTTATAAAGTACATAAAAGAAGGGTGGCCCGAGAGCCGGGCAGCCTGGATGTCTTTAAGTGCTTAGCAGCCAGAGAGGTCGCAGCTCACGGAGCTGGAGGGTTGGTGCTGTTCCAAGACCGCATCGTAATTCCTGTCAGCATGAGGTAGGAGATTTTAAACAGGATTCACGATGGCCACTTAGGCATTACAAAGTGCAGCAAAAGGGCAGCTACAGCTGTGTGGTGGCCTGGGATCAGCTCCGACATTGCAAATCACGTGTCTAAATGTGCCTTTTGCCGGGAACGCCGGCCTACTCAGAGAAACGAGCCCTTGATTTCTACTCCACTGCTTGCGGGGCCGTGGCAGAAAATAGCTGATGATTTGTGTGAACTGCATGGAAAAAAGTTCCTTGTTGTGATCGACTACTATTCCAGGTATTTGGAAATTGCACCCCTGAATGATATCACAAGTCAAGCCGTTATCATTCGCCTGAAGAGCTTGTTTGCCCGGTGGGGCATTCCAATGGAGCTGTATATCTTTGCCTCCAGCGGACTCTAATTCACCATCTTCTGTATCAGAGGACAGTTCATGCAAAGTTAAATCAAGTGGAAGAGTGGTGAAACTTCCGGCCCGATATAGGGACTGACTTTAGCTAGAACAGTGACCGGAAGTATGGGCAGAATAATCCCATGGTCACTGTGGACTAGGGTAGTCTACCCCGATGTCCAAGTCAGGATGTAATTTATGTGTTTATATTTTCTGAACCTATTTGTTTATATATTGTTCGAAAAAAAAATGTTGTTGTATACTCTGTTCGTATACCTTGTTATTTGTTATATTCAAATGTATGCTTTGCCTTTGAAAAAGGGGAAGATGTGATGAGAGCAGGATGTGATGTCACTAGTTGGGGGCGGGGCTTAGGTCCGGTAGTCTGTGTCGCAGTTAGTTAGTGAAATCAACCTGACTAGATGTATGTTTCTATGCTCTGTAATAAAATAGAGTTGTACCATCATTGCTGTGTCCTGCATATGTCCTGCATCTCATGACAGTAGTAGTTTTTGGGACTAATAAAGAGACAGAACTTGTGTGTGCAAAATAACGTTGCAACAGTATAACCAATACGATTACTTGTATTAAAGGGACACTAAAGTCAAAATCAAACTTTCATGAGTCAGATAGAGCGTGCACTTTTTATACACTCCCAATTACTTCTATAATCAAATTTTGAACATTCTTTTTATATACACACTTTATGGGCACCAATCCCTACTGAGGATTTGCAAAGTTCATAGGGTATACGTATACTAGTCTGTGACTGGCTGATGGATGTCACATGAAATGGGGGCCAGCAAATGGGGGGGGGGGATAAATTTGTCAGAAAAAAAATCTACTTCTTATTTGAAATTCAGAGTAAGTGTTATTGCATTATCATTTTATTATGCACGTGTTAATTATACAATTCTAATGTATTTAGTGGTGCTCTAAGCAATATGAGATTACTTACCATATACCCAGGCAATGCAGACTGTTTCAAAAATAGCCACAAATAGCAGGCACATTCCACTAGCAGCGTAATAGTCAAACAACTGAAAGACGTACATCCCTCCCTGTGCGGTCAGTGGGAAGTGAAGAGAAGAAGAGAAAAGAAAAGGGTTAAAAAAAAAAAAGGGACAAATGTCAGGGAAATAAAAACAAATGAATAAAAAGGAGAGAATAAATGTGATATGCCATTGAGTCAGGGAGTATAGCAAATTTTATAAACCAGTCTTATTATCTTATTTGCACAAGTAAAAGGGACAACGTACTCTCACGCATATCAAAGCATCATTTAAACATGTTGAAAATATTTTTAACCTGAAAAATGTTAAAGGAACATGAAGTGCAAAATTAAACTTTTCCTGCTTCAGATGATCATATGATTTTACTTGTATTATCTTTGTTCTCTTGGATCATTTGTTGAAAGGCATACCTAGGTAGGCTCAGGAACAACAATGAACTACTGGTACTTAGCTCGTGATTTGTGGCTAAACATGTATGCATTTTGTCATCGGCTTACCAAATGTGTTCAGCTACCAGTAGTGAATTGCTGCACTAAAGCTGACTTTACAGTGTGTATAAGACATTTGCATGGGTTAAATACATAGCTCCATGGTAAACAATAGTGCAACAATTAAATAGTCTAATATATTAGAGCATTTTCTTTTTACAATACCATGTAAAAAGGGATATGCTCTGTTCGCCTGAGTTCATTCAGGATAGGAACATGCACTTTCCAATAAACAAAAAACTGTAACACATTGAATACAGCATCACTTTTAAGCTACCCATGTATAACTATTATCTTACCATTTTCTGATTACTCCTTTTAAGGGACAGTGTACTCTAATATTTTCCCCCTTTTAATGTTTTTCCCATTATCCATTTTATCTACTGGAATATATTAAATAGTTTACAAATAGATCCTTCACCTTTATTTTCCCATTTGAAATAGCTGGTTTTGCCTAGCATTTCTGAACTTAAAGGGACATGAAACCCATTTGCTTTCTTTCATGATTCAGATAGAGGATACAATTTTAAACAACATTTCAATTTACTTCTATTAGCTAACTAGCTTCATTCTTTAGATATCCTTTGTTGAAGAAATAGCAATGCACATGAGTGAGCCAATCACACGAGGCATCTATGGGCAGCTACCAATTAGCAGCTACTGAGCCTATCTAGATATGCTTTTCAGAAAAGGATACCACGAGAATGAAGCAAATTAGATAACTGAAGTAAATTGGAAAGTTGTTTAAAATTGTATGTTCTATCTGATTCATGAAATAAATATTTTGGGTTTAATGTCCCTTTAAATTTTAGCTACACAATCGTGTAAACAAGAAGGTTTATATAAAATAATGATCCCAGTGGGGGGCTGTGACAGAGAGGTACTAAAATGTTCATTTTTCATTGCTCTCTTTAAGGCCCTGATGATCAAAAGTGCTGTAGAGAAAGTCGGCGAAAAATTCAAAAGTGCCAACATTACTGTTTAAATGCAGCATTGCAGAGTGGCATTTTACTATACATCGCAATGGGTGAGGATGCTGGCAAAATATTCCAAGCAGCATCGGCACCGATACTGATAATTATTATTATTATTATCATTTATTTGTATAGCGCCGCCAAATTCCGTAGCGCTGGGTACAATGATAGGGGTATACAATGACAAAGATTTGTGATACAATACAAAACATAACAAGACTAAACAAATCTAGCACAGGAGGAAGAGGGCCCTGCTCCGGAGAGCTCACAGTCTATAGGTTTAGGGTGCAGAGACATAAGGTTGGGGTAGCTTGTTACATCGTTTGTATTTGCAGCAGTGAGTCAGGCAGTTCATGTACATGTATTAGCTTGGTTCGGATGAGGGATGGAGGAGAGATGGTAAGCCTCTCTGAATAGGTGGGTTTTCAAGGATGGTCTGAAGCTATACAAGGTTGGAGACAGTCTGATGGAGCGGGGTAGAGAGTTCCAGAGGACAGGAGCAGCAGGTGCGAAGTCTTGGAGGCGGGAGTGGGATGTAGAGATAACAGGAGTGTAGAGACGTAGGTCAGAGGTTGATCGAAGAGGACAGGATGGGGAGTATTTCACGATGAGAGAGGAAATATAGTTGGGAGTTAGACTGTTGAGTGCTTTGTAGGTTAGGGCTAATACTTTAAATTGTATTCTGGAGTGTATGGGGAGCCAGTGTAGAGAGCTGATGTAGATCGTCGACTTAGGTGGATGAGTCTAGCAGAAGCATTCATAATAGATTGGAGGGAGGAGAGGCGGTGTTTTGGAAGGCCATTTAAGAGTAGATTGCAATAATCAATGCGTGACAGGATGAGG
This sequence comes from Bombina bombina, assembly GCF_027579735.1. Lineage (NCBI taxonomy): Eukaryota > Metazoa > Chordata > Amphibia > Anura > Bombinatoridae > Bombina > Bombina bombina. The sequence goes on from NC_069504.1 coordinate 1,047,996,734, forward strand.
GAATGAATAAGTATTTTTGTAGTTTTTTGAGTAAGGAAGGGACGAATTCTGGAAATGTTGCGTAGGTGTGAACGGCAGGATTTGGTAAGCGTTTGTATATGTGGGTTGAATGTGAGTTCTAATGTGACCACAAGCGGACCTGGGGTGAGGTGTTGAGAATAGAGTCTCCAACCATCAGAGAAATGTCAGGTGTCGGATGTCTCGAAGAGGGGGGGGGGATAAGAAGCAGCTCAGTTTTGGACAGATTGAGTTGGAGGTAGTTTGAAGACATCCAAGAGAAAATTGCAGAGAGGCAGCCAGAAATCTGGTTGAGTAAAGAGGGAGAGATATCAGGAGAGGAAAGATAGATTTGGGTATCATCAGCATATAGGTGGTACTGGAATCCAAAGGAGGCTATAAGTTTTCCAAGGCAAGATGTATAAAGAGAGAAAAGCAAGGGACCCAAGACAGAGCGTTGCGGTACTCCAACTGAGAAACACTCAACAGAATCCGCTCTTGCTAAAGTAACAAATGACCTGTTATCATCTAAAGATATGTTGTTAAAGGAAACTGAAAACGAGCGGTTTGAAAGATATGATGCAAACCAGGAGAGGGCTGTGTCTCGGATGCCAAATGAATGTAGTATTTTTAGGAGGAGAGGATGGTCAACTGTGTCAAAAGCTGCGGACAGGTCAAGAAGAATTAGTAAGGAGTAATGGCCTTTTGCTTTAGCTGATAACAGGTCATTTGTTACTTTAGTAAGAGCGGTTTCTGTTGAGTCTTTAGGGCGGAAACCATATTATAGTGGATCAAGTAAGGAGTTAGTTGTGAGAAATTGAGTTAGCCGATTATAGACTAGTCGTTCCAATAATTTTGAAGCAAAGGGAAGTAAGGAGACCTGTCGATAGTTAGAAGGCGTGGAGGGGTCAAGCGAGGGCTTTTTTAGGATTGGTATGATTGACGCATGCTTGAATGTGTCAGGAAATGTGCCAGCAGTGAGATATTGGTTAAAGTGATGAGTTAGGGTAGGGGTTAGTGAAGCAGAGAGAGAGGGAATAAGTCGTGAAGGAATAGGGTCAAGTGGGCAGGTTGTGAGATAAGCCGAGGATAGGAGTGCAGAGACCTCTTCCTCTGTTACAGGAGGGAAATAGCATAGATTTTTGTTAATAGAAGAGGTGGGTAGGATCGCTGGGTTTGCGGGGTGCGAGGTGCAGATCTCTTTTCTAATGGTGTCAATTTTATTTTTGAAGTGATCAGCAATAATTTGAGCAGTGAGGTTGGTAGTGGGCGGGGGGGGGGGGGCAGGCGGACGTAGAAAGGAGTTAAAGGTTGAGAACAGTTTTCTGGGGTTGGATGCGTGAGATGATGCAAGGGAGGAGAAATAGACTTGTTTTGCCGGGCTGAGCGCAGAGTTGTAGGACTTAAGGGTGAATTTATAATGTTGGAAATCAGCAAAGGTGCGTGATTTCCTCCACTGCCGTTCAGCAGCCCGTGAGCATCGTTGAAGATATCTGGTCTGTTTAGTGTGCCACGGTTGCCGTTGAGTGATTGATGTACGTCGAAGAGTGGAGGGTGCAGTTTTGTCAAGTGTTGATTTTAGTGCCGAATTATACTGTAGAGTCACAAGGTTTGGACAAGAGAGGGATGAAATGTCAGAGAGCAGAGGAATCAGTTAAGTGGAAAAGTCTGTGAGATCCAAGTCATTTAAATTCCTGTGAGTTAGCAGTTTTTTTGGGGGCTTGCAAAGATGTAGCAGGTAGAGTGAGAGAGAAAGTTAATAGATGGTGGTCAGAGAGAGGAAAGGGGAAGTTAAGGGAGTTGGAAACAGCACAGAGATTTGTGAAGACCAGGTCTATGGAGTTGCCTTCACATTGTGTTGGAGATGTTGTCCACTGGGACAGGCCTAAAGAGGTGGTAAGGGATAGAAGTTTAGAGGCAGCAGGCGTGTTAGGCTTATCAAGGGGTATGTTGAAGTCCCCTAAGATAAGAGAAGGGACATTAGAAGAGAGAAAATGTGGAAGCCAGGCTTCAAAGTGGTCCAGAAATTGTGATGCTGGGCCAGGGGGCCGATAGATAACTGCAACACGAAGCGCTATAGGAGAGAAGAGGCAGATAGCGTGAACTTCAAAAGAAGAGAAGGAAAGAGAGGGGGGTGAAGGAATGCAGTGAAAGGTACTGTGTGGAGACAGGAGAATTCCTACTCCTCCTCCTTGTTTGTCTCCAGGCCTGGGAGTGTGACTGAAGTGCAGGCCGCCATAGGACAGAGAGGCTACAGCAGTTGTGTTAGAGGAGGAAAGCCAAGTTTCAGTGAGGGCTAACAGGTTAAGTGAACGTGAAATAAATAGGTTGTGAATAGATGTAAGCTTATTGCATACCGAGCGTGCATTCCAAAGGGCACACGAGAATTGGGGTGTACTAATAGAGGTGCAGTTAATGAGGTTTAGAGGGTTACGTGTGCAAGGTGTATGAGGTGTCATTTGGGGTAGTGATCTGAGGGAAGCAGAGGGTGGACCTGGGTTAGGCGAGACATCCCCAGCTGCAAGAAGAAGAAAGATGGTGAGTGAAAGGAGTTGAGATAATGTAAAGTATAGGATCCTGTTTAAATATATAGCACAGAGCCTAATAAATATACCTATGTACCCCTAAACCGCCATAACCCACCGCAATAAACTTCCTGACCTATTAACCCCTATACCGCCAATAGCCCAACACAATAAACTTCCTAACCTATTAGTCTCTAAATAACCACAACCCCCACTACAAACACCCCCTAACCTAGTAACACCTAAACAGCCGCAACCCCCCAACGCAAACACACCTAACCTATTAACACCTAAACAGCCGCAACCCCCCAACGCAAACAGACCTAACCTATTAACTCCTAAACTGTCACAACCCCCAACGCAAGCACCCCCTAACCAATTAACCCCTTAGCCACCATAACCCCCCCAATGCAAACTACCCCAACACTACTTAACTACCCCAACAGCTAACCTCCCTAAGACCCCTAACATAACACACCATAAGCTACACAAAATAACAAACTCTAACATTACAAAAATAACAAAAAACACATTACAAAAAGAAACAAAGCACTACCAAATTTTTTAAAAAAAAAACAGTTACTCCTACACTAAAATTATCCTTAACAAAATAACAAATCCTACGCTAATACTAAAACCTAGTTTAACGATTCCCCTGAATTAATTAAGCTCCTTTACTTGGCACAAAAATCCCTAATCTAAAACCAAAGTAACCCCTATCCCCCAAATAAAAAGCTTATTTTAAAAAACTAAACTAAAAATTTCCCTGGTAAGGGCATTTTGTAAGGAATAGCCCTAAAGTAATTGCAGCTCTATTGCCCAATAAAAAACCAGCATATTCTTAAAAAAAAACCAACATATTCTTACAAAAAAATACATACAGTATTCTTAAAAAAAAATACATATTCTTAAAAAAAATACAACTCTTTTGCATAAAACCCCTAACCTAAAAAAAATCCCAATCCTAAAAAAAAAATTGCCCTAAGAAGGACAGTTTGTAGCTCAATGCCCTAAATTAATTACAGTTATAATTTTTTGGGGGATGGGTTCTCTTTTTTTTTCATAGGGTTTTTTTATTTTTTTTGTCCAAAAGAGCTGTAATTACTAAAGAACAATGCCCTACAAAATGGCCTTCTTAAGGCAATTTTTTTTAGTATACAGATTTTTTTTAAGTTGGGGCGGGGGGGTCTGGAAAGAGCTGTAATAGCTTTAGGGCAATGCCCTACCAAATGCCCTTCTAAGTTAATGGGTTACAGGAAGATTGTGTTATTGGTGGTTTAGGGGTTAAATGTTAATAGGTTATAGTAGTGTAAGGGTTAATTGTGTAGCTGTGTTAGGGTGCGGATAAGGGGTTAATAGTTTAGAGGGGCAGTATATGAATATACATTGTTTAAATGCTCATTAATTTAAGTATTGTATAGATTTTAAACATGTTTTTTTTTCCTGTGCTTAAAATGTTTAAAATCTATACAATACTTACATTAATATGCTTTATACAGGTAAGTGCATATTATTTAAACATTGTATATACATGTATTGAAATAGCTCCTATAGCTATAATAGGGAGGTCTTTTGTTGTTGCTATCTTTATTATTCAGGTATAGCAAAGACATGAAGAAGACGTAGGCATTCTGTTTGAGTTAGCTGGGCATTCCAGGGGAGTAACCTACATTTCTCTTGGGAAATATCGCCAGTAGTGCAATATATTCCATTCCTGGAGTACCGGTTACAGGTAGGGTTTTAGCCATAGATATAAGGAGGGTGGTGCATATAAAACATACCCCACACTCCTAGGGGGCGCTAACAATAAGCAGCAAACAGTAAGCAGATATATACAGATAATTAAGAGAATATACAATAAACCTAGCACACTTATATCAGATTATTAGAGATGATATGCTCACAAGTGGACCCAGATGATATTAGTATAATCAAATAACAAAAATGTCCACACAAAGAATAATCCAAAAGAAAGAAGGCAGCTCTCTGTCATAGGACGGTCATCCTGGTGTGGCGTGATCTATAAGAGAAAGAAGCACAGAGGCGCCAACATGGCCTAGTAACGTCACGGCAGTCAGATACAAAACATCAGCAGGATAGGAAATATACTCACAAGCGTAGCGCACCCAAATGGTGCTATTGTGGCAGCCTGGAACATCAAACAGTGGTCCAGCTCACTGGTGTCTCCAGCCAGATAGAGATGATCCTTGGCGAGGGCCTATCCTATGATGCCTATAAGGGCAAAAAAGGCACACACATAGCCCAGTAACGTTTGTACACCAGATATAAAAGGATTCAAGGTTGTACTTACAGGAAACAAAGCACCACCAGGTGCAATATCAGCAGTACTGGGACCTCTCAGCCGCCCAGTGGACTGTGGAATCCAATTTGCAGGATGCAGAAAATCACCACTTTGGAAGATAGAACTAGCACACACACTCTGCCCCCAAACAGGAGCAGAATAATTGTGATAAAGCAAGTGTATATTTAAAAACTTTTATTTTAAAAACAGCAACATGTTTCTCAGCCACCACAGGCTGTTTCCTCAGGCTATGTTAACAACACTTGCTTTATAAAGACAATAGAACACATAAAACTAAATCTGATAGGCTAATTAATTTCTAAAGTGTGAACACCTGTTGCACAGGTCAGCAGTTGGTAGGCATGGAAACCCCTATATACAAAGCTCTCATATGTAACACAAACCATTTTGAGCAAATCCCAAATAAGAATAGATATCTCTGTATTAACCTCCATACCTTTGCCATACCCAAAATAGACAATAGCAATAACCTTGTAACCCTTCAAATTAGGATTAAAAAATAAAAAATGGAAAACAGTAATATAACAATCACAATAAAAACATTTGTTATACACCTCAAAATAAAATAATCAAAATATGTACAACAATATAATATACCCCCATAAAAAACATAAGCAGGATACATGTATTTTATTATGTGATTATATGTAGAATAGAGACTATTAAATACATGTATCCTGCTTATGTTTTTTATGGGGGTATATTATATTGTTGTACATATTTTGATTATTTTATTTTGAGGTGTATAACAAATGTTTTTATTGTGATTGTTATATTACTGTTTTCCATTTTTTATTTTTTAATCCTAATTTGAAGGGTTACAAGGTTATTGCTATTGTCTATTTTGGGTATGGCAATGGTATGGAGGTTAATACAGAGATATCTATTCTTATTTGGGATTTGCTCAAAATGGTTTGTGTTACATATGAGAGCTTTGTATATAGGGGTTTCCATGCCTACCAACTGCTGACCTGTGCAACAGGTGTTCACACTTTAGAAATTAATTAGCCTATCAGATTTAGTTTTATGTGTTCTATTGTCTTTATAAAGCAAATGTTGTTAACATTTTAACATAGCCTGAGGAAACAGCCTGTGGTGGCTGAGAAACATGTTGCTGTTTTTAAAATAAAAGTTTTTAAATATACACTTGCTTTATCACAATTATTCTGCTCCTGTTTGGGGGCAGAGTGTGTGTGCTAGTTCTATCTTCCAAAGTGGTGATTTTCTGCATCCTGCAAATTGGATTCCACAGTCCACTGGGCGGCTGAGAGGTCCCAGTACTGCTGATATTGCACCTGGTGGTGCTTTGTTTCCTGTAAGTACAACCTTGAATCCTTTTATATCTGGTGTACAAACGTTACTGGGCTATGTGTGTGCCTTTTTTGCCCTTATAGGCATCATAGGATAGGCCCTCGCCAAGGATCATCTCTATCTGGCTGGAGACACCAGTGAGCTGGACCACTGTTTGATGTTCCAGGCTGCCACAATAGCACCATTTGGGTGCGCTACGCTTGTGAGTATATTTCCTATCCTGCTGATGTTTTGTATCTGACTGCCGTGACGTTACTAGGCCATGTTGGCGCCTCTGTGCTTCTTTCTCTTATAGGGTTTTAGCCATGTTTGTCGCACCACCTTTTCAGTGGCGAGACGTTACAGTGTGAGGCAGATAGTGTAGGTTTAGTTACAGTAAGGTTTGGTATGCATTATTTGAAGTGTTACTACATAGAAAATGTGTTTGGTTTAAGTCAACGCACTGTCTGTGCTGCGTAGGAACACTTCAAATACGCCTCCCCAAGTGGCGATGTCGGCAGAGTTTTGCAGAAGCCGCAATCCCTATTATTTCCTATGGGAGACACATTGCCACTCATCGGCACTTCACGGGTCCACCCCATGCTTTGAATATCAAGGCCTTAATATTGGACTTTGAATAAACAATAATAAAAAGATAAGGAGAACTTTGTGTAAATAATTAGACAGATAACATAATGAGGTATTCTCTCCCTACAAGATCAGCCTGCTGTATTGGGTTGTGGTTTTAATTAGCAAAAACAGCTATTTCATAAACAAAAATATACTTAAAGGAACAATTTCTCATACATTTAAAACTCTGCAGCTGGTATAACAAGTAATTCAAAATACATTAAGGAGAACCAATTTTCCAGTACACTGTCTCTTTAATAGAGACTTTCTGTTCAATTATTATATTATGTAATATGGCTCCTGATGTCCCAAAGACCAATGCCACATGCCCCTTTTTCCCTTCATACCTCAGTAAGCATTACAAGCCCGATCAGGAAGGAGAATGCGCAAACTACCAAGATTAGCAGCTCCCGGCGGTTCTTCTTGCGGAAAATGCTGGGATACATGTCAACCAGTGCAGTAACCAGGCTCTCCACACACACGAACTGTCAGCAGCATCATGGGAAGATAACAGATGCAAGAAAATAATCACATTGTAACAGTCACTTCAAAATGTAATTGTCAGATGTAAGATAGGCTTGTTAAATGCAGATGCAAGTGATCTCTGATCTGAAGTATTAAGAGACATTAAAGGGACAGTTAAGTCCAAAATTTCATGATTCAAATAGGGCATGTCGATTTAAACAACTTTCCAATTTACTTTCATCTCCAATTTTGCGTTGTTCTCCTGGTATTCTTAGTTGAAAGCTAAACCTAGATAGGCTCATATGCAAATTTCTTAGACCTTCAAGGCCTCCTCTTATGTGAATGCATTTTCACATTTTTTTACCACTAGAGGGCATTAGTTCATGTGTGTCATATAGATAACATTGAGCTCATGCACGTGAAGTTACCTAGGAGTAAGCACTCATTGGCTCAAATGCAAGTCTGTCAAAAGAACAAAAATAAAGGGCTGGTTTGCAGAGGCTTAGATACAAGGTAATCACAGAGGTAAAAAGTGTATTAATATAACTGTGTTGGTTATGAAAAACTGGGGAATTGGTAATAAAGGGATTATCTATCTTTTTAAACAACAACAATTCTGGTGTTGACTGTCCCTTTAAGTTTGTATTTTAACATAACCTGCCATCCTGTTGTACTAGTCATAAGCTGCCATCCTGCTGTACTAGCAGGGATAGGCAAGGTGTCTATACACGGACACTGGTGTCCGTGACTAGCCCTTGCAGTGTCCGCCACAACCTTAGTATATCTTTTCATTCTGATTAAATAATAGGAATGCAAAAAAATATGTAGTGTGAATAAAGTTAGTGGCTTGTCAAGAGACTGCTAGCGATATTGGGTGATAAGTTATGGAATAAATAATGCCTGAGTGAAATACTGGATGTGTATCTGCCTCTGTATAATAACACCCAGCTCTATACAAAGACACAGTTGTGACACTGGCACATGCGTATAGCCAGACAAGGGCTGGTAATAGGGTCAGTGGTATCTGCATCTGTATAATAACACCCAGCACTATATGACACAGTAGTGACACTGGCACATGGGTATAGCCAGATGAGGGCTGGTTATAGGGTCAGTGGTATATGCATCAGTATAATAACACCTAGCACTATACAAAGACACAGTAGTGACACTGGCACATGGGTATAGCCAGAGAAGGGCTGGTTATAGGATCAGTGGTATCTGCATTAGTATAATAACACCCAGCACTATATAATGACACAGTAGTGACACTGGCGCATGGGTATAGCCAGAAGAGGGCTGGTTATAGGATCAGTGGTATCTGCATCAGTATAATAACACCCAGCACTATATAATGACACAGTAGTGACACTGGCGCATGTGTATAGCCAGAAGAGGGCTGGTTATAGGATCAGTGGTATCTGCATCAGTATAATAGCACCCAGCACTATATGATACAGTAGTGACACTGGCACATGGGTATAGCCAGACAAGGGCTGGTTTAGGATCAGTGGTATCTGCATCAGTATAATAACACCCAGCACTATATAATGACACAGTAATGAAACTGGCACAGACATGGGTATAGCCAGAAGAGGGCTGGTTATAGGATCAGTGGTATCTGCATCAGTATAATAACACCCAGCGCTATATAATGACACAGTAATGTCACTAGCACATGGATATAGCCAGACAAAGGCTGGTTATAGGGTCAGTGGTATCTGCATCAGTATAATAACACCCAGCGCTATATAATGACACAGTAGTGACACTGGCTCATGGGTATAGCCAGACAAGGGCTGGTTATAGGATCAGTGGTATCTGCATCAGTATAATAACACCCAGCACTATATAATGACACAGTAGTGACACTGGCACATGGGTATAGCCAGAGGAGGGCTGGTTATAGGATCAGTGGTATCTGCATCAGTATAATAACACCCATCACTATATAATGACACAGTAGTGACACTGGCACATGGATATAGCCAGAGGACGGCTGGTTATAGGATCAGTGGTATCTGCATCAGCATAATAACACCACGCACTATAAAATAATGTTTTTAAATTCAAATGTACCTTGGTGTCCTTCACTAAGGTCTGTACTTTGGAAAATGTCCGCCACAGCCTTTGTCTGTGCCTATCCCTGTGTACTAGCCATAAGCTGCCATCCTGCTGTACTAGTCATAAGCTGCCATCCTGTGGTACCAGCATACTGTCTTGTGCTCTAGAGCAGTGTTTCTCAATCACAGTCCTCAAGTACCCCCAACAGGCCAGGTTTTTATTATAGCTGAACCAGTGCACAGGAGAAGTAATCAGCTGATCAGTAGCCATGGTTACTAACCTGCTCTCATCCATTAGCTGATTACTTCACCTGTGCACTGGTTCAGCCAGGGCAGGCTCAAGAAATTGTGCTGCCTGGATCCAAGAATGCAATGACGCCCCCCCAGTAGTAACATTACTGGTTACTATATCAACTTACTAGCCTGCCTGCCAATCTGATTGCAACCAATGCTTATGCACTTGTCCCACCTTGAATGTCAACCCTGACCATCTCTTTCTCTTTGTGCATGATGATGATATGCTGCTGGGAGCATGTGACTTTTCCCACAGAGACACAGGACAGGGCTGGTCTTAATCTGACAATGACTGAATTAGTCACTGAAGTGCTGCCCCTTGTCAAGTGCTGCCAGGGTCCATTGGACCCACTTTGGTCCAATGGTTGAGCCGGCCCAGGGTTAATCTATAATGAAAACCTGGCCAGTTGGGGGTACTTGACGACCCAGGTTGAGAAACAATGCTCTAGAGGAACTTGCACCCTGCCTGTGTTCTAGTGGTACCTGTCAGCCTTCAAGTGGTTTATCCTGCCTTAGGCTCCAGAGGTACTAATCATAGACACCTGTTATTTGCTGCAGTTTATGTGTGTATCTTTTTGCCTGTGTATTTTAACTGCTATATTTGCATTCCTGTGTATTTCGCCTTGCCAGTCTGTGTGTGCAGCACCTGTACTATACTGTTTATTTGTATTCATTTGTATATTTATATACACACACATTTACATAGATAGACAGACAGACAGATAGATAGATAGAGTGTCTTATTTAAATATAAGTAACTCCTACTGGAATATTGTTATTACTATGGAATGGGTTCACATATTATTTGTCTGCCTCAATTTAATGCTGTGTTGTAACAATAACCATATGCCCACAATGTGTTCCAGAGTCTGGTATTGTCAATATTATAGGGTAGGTGTAAGAGCTTGTTGCTGTAATCTGTATAATAAGCTATAGATAAGTCTAAAGTATACTATTACTATCAAATGAGAGTGTGCTGATTGCAGAACTGAGCAGTTGAACAGTAGGTCATCAATACTCTGTGAACCTGCTTGCTCTGCTGCAAAGGGTCCCTGGAATTTTTTTTTTAAATATTGGCAACTATGTAACATTTAACTCCAAACTGCAAACACCAAAAATGACAAAGCATCATCTGGTATTACAAGTGGATGGTTAAATATTTTAACCAGAGCATCTTAACACAGCCACATTCTATACTTTTACTGGATAGTGCAGCAGGTGTTATTAGTGTGCTTTTTTGCGCTCATATTAAAAGTGGTGCTCTTGAACGCAATCCTAAATACCACTGTACAATGTAGTGCTTTTTGAGACCTGTAAACCGTTATTATTAATTGTGTAGCACAGGAAAACTCTATTACTTGTGCTCCATTATCTTAGAGCACTATCAGTTTAGCGTTTGAGAGATATCTGACTTGAATTTTATTACAAGACCAGAGACTCCTATTTTGCATATCTTTCTTTATACTACTCAATGCAGCCTTTTAAAGTGATGATACAGAAGTGAATAAAACATTAAAACAGTACAGATAAAACATGGTAAACGTAAGTAGCCAATGAAATGGGTACTTTAGTGAAAACAGAAAAAATGGACCAATAGGATGTGTCATAGCTCCCATAAACTGTCCAATACGTGCCCCAACTTCCTCTTTCTTTTGCTGCTCATGCAAAGATAAGTTTCTTATAAAGTTGCTCTTATTAAAATTCTTGTTATTATTATTGTATATTTGTATATAAAAACTTTCTTATATATCGTTTTTTCTACAAACATTTTACCCCTTATTGTTCTATTTCATTATTATACTTTTGTCTATTTTATTACTTTATTCATTTTTATTTTTTTTTCATCGCTTTTTTATCCTTTTGGTGGTCTTTCCCTTCTTTTTGCTACCGCCACACTAACCCGATATTTGTTTTTTGTCACTCTATTATACTTTCTATTTTCCTACCTTTTATCCGTTATTATTTTCTATTTTCGGCTCGTGCAGCCGTTCGCCATCTTGCTGCGTCATCACTCTTCTCTCCCCCCTTTGTTCCCGCCTCCTGGTTTCCCGCCCTCTGACGTAACTGTCTCTTCACCTCAGCTGGGCTCCCGAATAAACAAACTGCGCTCCGGATACTCTGTACATTTTGTATTCAGCTACAAATTATATACTCGATCTAGACACTAGATGGTGTGCTTGTATTACTTATTAGTATTTGCCTTCTATATTTTGTCTAACAGCAAGTTTGTGAGACTTATGTTTTAAAAATTATACGTTTTACACATAATTTTGGGTATTAGATTTTTATCAACTGAAGTTCTTAGCTATTATTATTACAATAAATTTTATTATATAAATATTTAATATTTAACATTATATTTATTATTAATATTATCAAAAAAATGTATTAACATGTCACAAATTTCTGAAGCCAATGAGCCTCTTACTGCTCAATCTGTTCAATCTATGATTGACAATTCTGTGGGAAAAATGTTGTCTCACATGACTAAACTCCTTTCCCAACAGCCTATTCCTAAAGCAATTTTTAAAAGGAAAAGACCCTTTTCTGCCTCTGTTTTTGCAAGCAAAAAATTATTGTCTAAGTCTCGTCAGACTTTAACTGACTCTTCAATTTCTGGCGGCAAAGGAAGGAAAACACCCGCTAAACCTTCCCCTAATCCCAAGGAGTTACATATGGGATCAAACATTTTTCTGAGTCTTTATCTCTGAAAAAATCTGAAAAAGTGGTCTTATCCTCCGACTCAGTTTCTTCTACTGAAGTAAATTCCAACTCTGATTTTGAGGATATATCGGATAATTTATCCTCAGATTCAGATTCCCCTAAGGCTAAAAAATGTAAAAAATCTATTAAAAAATCTAAGTCCTCAAAAAATGAGAATTTAAAATTTTTTGATTGTCTTGGTAATCCAAGATTTTGTGCAGATGACCTTCACCACCCGAGATCCTCCGAATGGTGCCCTTCTTTAGATGTAGCCACTTTTATTGATTTCCAATTAAAATTTCCCCTCAAAAAAGACTCTCGCAACAAAATGAGAGCTGAATGCCCTCGTCCCCTCCTTCCTAAGAATTCCTGTATAACCCCTGAAATTGACCCAAAAATTATAAAATTTATTGGCTCCTCTGGCTATAAAGTCAAGAAGGGCATGAATCGGGCATGGAAAACATGCCAAGATAAACTCTTAGACTCAGTTGGCCCAATTTCCAAACTTTTTGAAATTTCTGAGCAGGCTGTATTTGAAAATTCTCCTCTAGATCCCTTTTTAGTAAGGGAATAGGTTCAAAGAATACTTTCTTTTGTTGGAAATGCTAATTCAGCAATTATTATCGAACGTAGAAAGAACATTCTACGAAAAATCGATCCCAAGATTTGTGACAATGCTAATAACGAAATTGACTCTGATGCTAATGGTCTTCTTTTTGGGGATATTTTCCTAAAAGACCTCAATAACTATATTAATACTTTTTCTAATCTTAATAAAGTCAGAACTTCAGTTCGAAAAATTTTCTATCCTAATAGTTTTTCCGACAGGGCAGGGAAAGGCAGAGGTCGCTTTCCTGGCCGCACAAACTATCAGACAAGACCTCAATTCCAGCAACAGCAGTTTCAACAACCCTTCCATCGATCTTTTCAAGATCCTTCCACCTCACAGTTCTTTCCATCCCGATCCAGACCATGATTCCAAAGGGGTCAGCGTTCCAGAGCAAGATCTCGCCCCCCTACAAGTAAGTCCAGTTTTTCCTTCTTCTCTTCCTTCTTTCCCAGAAAATCTTGGTGGCAGACTCTCTTTTCGTTCAAAATTGGAATTTAATAACTTCAGACCCTTGGATCCTTCAATCAGTTAAAGGTGTTCTGATAGAATTTTCCTCCCCTCCTATTCAGATCTTAAGACCTCGTCCCATTCAATTTTCAATAGAGGATCAAAATCTGGTTCAATCAGAGGTTTTAAGTCTTTTTCAAAAACAGGCTATACAAAACACGGAATTTTCTCAAGACTTATTCATCAGCAATCTTTTCCTGGTAAAAAAGAAAAATAGACAATTCCGTCCGGTCATAAATTTAAGAGAACTAAACTCCTTTGTTTCCTATCATCATTTCAAGATGGAAGGAATTCATCTGTTAAGAGACTGTCTCAGAGAAAACGATTGGTTAATTCGTTTAGACCTCACAGATGCTTACCTGACCGTTCCAATTGCCCTGGAACATCGAAAATTCCTAACTTTTCCCTGGAAAGACCAATTGTGGAGCCTTACTTGCCTTCCTTTTAATCTTTCTTCAGCTCCTTGGATATTTACAAAATTGTTAAAACCAGTTATGGCCTGGTTGATACTCAGAGGAGTCCGTCTAATTATTTACTTAGACGACATTCTGATCATGAACCAGAGTTTCTTTTCTCTGCAAGATCAATTATACCTTACCATTCATCTTCTGGAGAATCTAGGTTTTATAATAAACAAACAGAAATCTGTTTTAACTCCTACACAATCTCTAATTTTTCTGGGTTTCTCCATAGATACTTCCAAATCTACTCTCAGTTTACCTCCAGACAAAATAAAGAACATCAAGAAAGAAATATCTCGTACCCTCTCAGCTCAATTTGTTCCCATCAGGAATATAGCCAGGATAGTAGGGTTACTTTCATCCTCTGTTCAGGCTATATTTCCTGCTCCTCTACACTATCGGGAACTACAACGTCTCAAAATTTGTAATTTAAAAAAAGGTTTCTCCTACTCTCACTTAATTCAACTTTCACCAGAAGCCAAGGTGGAACTCTCCTGGTGGCTCTCTCACATGGAAGCATGGAATGGGAGAGCTATTTTTGGCAATTCCCCAGACCTTGTCATCGAATCAGACGCCAGCAGATCCGGTTGGGGTGCTCGATGTGGTCCTTCCATCACAGGAGGAAAATGGTCTCTCTCAGAAAAGAGATTCCATATAAATTGTCTAGAACTGCTAGCGGGTTCTTTCGCTGTCAAGAGTTTTGTAAAAAACTCTTCTCCAGTTACCATTCTTCTCCGCATGGACAATATCTCTGCAGTTCGTTATCTGAACCGTTTGGGAGGTACAAAATCCAGAGATCTATCCAACATTACCAAAGAATTCATACATTTATGCTTAGACAGGAATATTTCTGTGAAAGCAGAATATATTCTGGGTCTCTCAAACACCGCGGCGGACTAGGGTTCCCGTTTTCTGACGGACTTCAGCAACTGGAGACTCGACAGGAAAGTTTTCCTTTCTCTCTCTCATCTCAGAGGTCCTTTCAATTTAGATCTTTTTGCATCTCGTCTAAATTTTCAAATTCTCCATTATTACAGTTGGAGACCGGATCCAGAAGCAGCCACTATAGACGCCTTTCTCCAACTCTGGCCCCCTCAGGGAGCATATGCCTTCCCTCCCTTCTCAATGATTTCAAGAACAATTTCAGTAGTCCGCAGGGACAAAATTTCTCTCCTGATAATAACCCCCCTTTGGCCAACTCAACCGTGGTACCCTTCTCTTCTGGAGATGTCATTCAAACTTCCTATTCTTCTTCCTCATCTTCCTCACTTACTGTCCAATCCAGAAGGAGATTTTCACGAACTCTTCAAGACTCTCTCCGTCTAATAGCTTGGTCAATTTCGGGGATTCCTGCCCTCTTGAAGGACTTTCTGAAGGAGCTAAATCTCTCATGCAAGAATTTTGGGCCCCAGGCACCCGAAAATCTTATTTTTACGCATGGACGAAGTGGTCTTGCTGGTGCTTGGATAGGAACTTGGATCCCCTTTCAGCTGATTTGAATCATATTATCAATTTCTTGTCCTCCCTTTTTGAATCGGGTTTAGCCTACAGATCTATTAATTTATATTGATCTGCTATTTTGGCTAAACACTCTCTATTAAATAATTTTCCTGTTGGACAACATCCCCTCATTTGTAGACTTTTGAAAGCCATTAGACTGAAGCGTCCTCCTACTCCCAAATATAATTTCTTTCTGGGACGTTGATAAAATTTTCTCTCTTTTCAAATCTTTGCCTTCTAATAACCTTCTTTCCCTAAAACAACTTTCTGCTAAATTAGCTACCTTACTATGTCTCATTTCTTTTCATAGGGTTTCTGATGTTGGTGATTTAGATTTTAATTCTAAAGTTTTTTTCTCCTGAAGGTGTTACCTTTTTCTTCTATTTTCTACCCTTTTTTACCTTCTGAACCTTCCCTTTGTGTGGTTAAATGTCTCAAAGAATATGAATCTAGAACTTCTCTTTTCAGATCTTCATCTTCTAATCAACTTTTTATTTCTTTTGTTCCTCCTCATGCTCCTGTCACTAATACTTCTATTTCCCGCTGGGTGAAGTGGGTTATGAAAGAAGCTGGTATTGATATTTAAAAAAATTTCTGCTCACTCTGTTAGAGGTTCCACTGCTTCTAAAGCCTTTCTTAAAGCTGCTCCTTTACAACAGATTTTATTTTCTGCAGATTGGTCTTCGGACTCTATTTTCAAGCAGTTTTATTTCAAACCCATTCTTCATCCAGCTAACAATTTACTTATTTAATATTTGCTTTAAACTAGCAAAATAGGAGTTTCTGGTCTTGTAATAAAATTCTGATTATCCTAGCTTGTGAAGGTATAATCTAGATTTTTTCCCACCTCTGCATGTACCCTCCCTTTTTTGTTTTTTCTCATTATTAACATTATGTTTGGTTTCAGTTACCCACTAATCATGAAGACTTGAAAAGTGGTTTCATCCCTCTTCATTCGTCTCTACAATCAATCCCTTCAAATCCTCGGAAGTTCTTCTCCCAGTTCAAAGAATCCTGGTTTTCTTCTACATCTCAAGGTTTTGGAATTAAAAGAAGTCTTCTCGAGTCCTGTTGGATTGCAATATTTCTGTTGGTTTTGGTTTTCATAATGGAACTTTTTTCTGTTATTTCTAATATCTGGAACTTCAGCATCAAGCAAGAAAGAGGAAGTTGGGGCACGTATTGGACAGTTTATGGGAGCTATGACACATCCTATTGGTCCATTTTTTCTGTTTTCACTAAAGTACCCATTTCAATGGCTACTTACGTTTACCATGTTTTATCTGTACTGTTTTAATGTTTTATTCACTTCTGTATCATCACTTTAAAAGGCTGCATTGAGTAGTATAAAGAAAGATATGCAAAATACTTGTCTCTGTGTCTTTAATAAAATCTAGATTATACCTTCACAAGCTAGGATAATCGGAATTTTACTGTATGGTACGTATAATATGTGAGGGATTAGGTGCCCTAGACAATCACTTGAGCGATAAAAAACAACTTGAATTATGTTTTTGTGCAAAATATTCTCATGAGAATGGGATACATAGATAGATAGATGATAGATGGATAGATGGATAGATAGAAAGCTAGATAGATTAATAGATATAGATGATGATAGATAGATTCATGAGTAACCAGAAGTGCCCCTACCCTGGAACTTAGCTTATTATCTCTATGAGTTAACATTAGCTTGAGCTATTCTTTTGATGCCAATGAGCCATAAGTTTAATACTGATGTGCAGCACATTCATACAACTACTGGCTGCCCATGCTGCCACCACTGAGAAACATTCTGCCAATGCAGATTGCTAGACAAACAAGTGCATGAATGTTAAAACCATGTATATTGTAAGCTTTTTGTAGCAGAACTCTCCTCCCCTTTATTAATAATTTTGTTCAGTTGTTATTTACTTGTATGTATCTGTAATCCTTTTTTACCATGAGTCATTGTCATGGCCTTACCTCTACTCATACACCCAGTGCCACAGAATTCTGTGGAACTTTTCAAGCAAATGATTATAATAATATGTATAAATACCTGACTGTCCAGTCCTAGAAGAATAACCATGATAAAGAAGAAACAGGCCCAGAGAGGGGAGAATGGCATCATGGAGACAGCTCTGGGGTATGCAATGAATGCCAGGCCTGGACCTGCAGAGGAGTAAAACATAAATCAGAAAAACAAAGAATATTTTTCCTGGAAAGAACAACCCATGGAATTTACAGAATAACTGGTGCAAAGAAGATTCCAACACTGCTCCTTGTAAATAGAAACTGATTCTGTGATGGAATCCAGTCACTGAAACCACATATATCATCTCAGATGCAACGCTTACTTCTTAGGAATCTGACCCATGACACTAATGGCATTATTTTAACCTGCATAGCTGGTAATGTGAGACTGTGCTGAAAATACCAGTTAAAGAAAAATAACCTTTAACCTCTACAACCTCACACTGGTCTTGACCTCACATCTGGCTTTTACTCAGACATGGACAGTTAAAGGGACATTAAACACATACTTCTTATGAATAAAAGTGTGCTTTGTCTCACTTTTTCCTAGAGAAGCCAAAATAAATCAATAAATCAATAACCTAGATTTTCAGAATGCTACAACTAAAAATTATTTAGGCAATATGCAGCATTTTAAAATATTTTGCTTACTGGCCTGTCTAGGGATCATTGGACACAGCACAATTTTTACACAAAAGCATTAAATGTTGCTTTAAGGATGAGAGCAGTATTGACTCCATCTATTGCAGCATTAAATAAGAAAACCACTTTACACCTTGAAGTTTAGACACCACATATCTGATTTATTAGTTGCTACACAAACTGTTGATAAATGCTAGTAACATCCCATTCACACACCTCCCAACATTTGTGTCCAGGTATTAGGAATTCAGGAGGTTGAGGAAGACTGCTGCCCTTTGTGGGCGGGGCCGTATTGGGAGGGGAAGGTATCATGGGTGGATAATATGTGGGATAGTAGGTGTGTCTGGGCATTCAGTGGGCATGTCTGGTTGGTTCATGGGCGTGTCTGGGGGTCTGTGGGCGGGGTTAAGGTAAATGCGCAAATAGGGACATATGGCTGTATCAGAGGAACAGCCACACGGAGCTCAGAAATAATTAGAAATAACCAGAAAGAAATCATCATGTAACTTTACATCAAATTTTGACACCTGAACGTGTTGTAGAACATAAACCATCATTCACAAGATGTTTTTTATTATGTTCACACAATTTTTAACCTGTACACCAACAAGATTACCAACAAGATGCATTCTTGTTTCTGTTTAGAGATTATTAAGTTAGGCAAATAGAGTGCAACATCAGTTTTGTGCTCACTGCTGAGCACCGTTTAGTAATTAAACCATGGAATGCGCAAAATGCTAAACTTTTACAGCTGCCCTAAAAGAAACAAAATGAGTAGGTGTCAGGAAAATATTTAAAATCAAATAATAAAAACAGTGAGAGGCAGAAGGTAGAGTAACACATATGCTTCTCTCTATGTAAAACAGAATGGCTCATGAGAGTAGTGCAGTATTTTTGGCTGATTTAGGGCTAGATTATGTGTGGAGCACAATCTAGCGCTTCCGCTCGCGCGTAAACTACACTAGTAGACGGAGGCTTTTTGCACCTCATTAACTTCTTCTCCCATAGAGGTCAATGGAAAGTGCAAACTGAAAAAACATAACACCTATACTCACACGCTAACCCGACAGGAGTTATAAAAACTCCAATGATCTTCACATACAGAACATGCGTTTTACACATTGGGTTTCATAATTTAGATTAAACGTGGTCGGGTTAGTACGCATGAAAATTTTGTAATCTTAAGGCTCTTTATGGAAATATTAAATATTTTAAAAAATAATAAAAAACATTCAGGTAGATTACAAGTTATGCGCACTATAGTGAATTTAACGAACGCAACAAAAGTTGCGTTATTTCACCCCCTATAGCGCAGCCATTACAAGTTTTAAAACAGCCGGCTTGTGGGTCCGATATAGTTGTATTGAGCTTCATACCGCACAAAATACAAGCACTGTTTTGACGTGCTCGTGCACACTTTCCCCATAGACATCAATGGGGAGAGAGGGTCAGAAAAAAACCTAACACCTGCGATCGCAGAATGAAAAGCTCTGTAACGCAGCCCCATTGATGTCTATGGGGGAAAAAAGATACGTTTGAACCTAACACCCTGACATAAACCCCACGTCTAAACACCCCTAATCTGCTGCCCCCGACATCGCTGACACCTACATAATGTTATTAACCCCTAATCTGCCGCTCCCAATATCGCCGCCACCTAAATAAATCTATTAACCCCTAATCTGCCGCTCCTGATATCGCAGCCACTATACTAAAGTTATTAACCCCAATTCTCCTGCACCCCAACATCACCCACACTATAATAAAGATATTAACCCCTATTCCGCCGCTCCCCGACATCGCCACCACTAAATAAAGTTATTAACCTCTAAACCTCTGGCCTCCCACATCACTACCACTAAATAAACCTATTAACCCCTAAACCACCAGCCCCCCACATCGCAACAACCTAAATTAAACTATTAACCCCTAAACCTAACCCTAACTCTAACACCCCCTAACTGTAACATAATTAAAATAGAGCTAAATTAAAGTTAAAATTATTAACTAAATAATACCTATTTAAAACGAAATACATACTTAGTGATGTCCCGAACTGTTCGCGTTTGTGGGCGAACACATGGCGATGTTCGATTCGCCCCTATGTATCATCATTGTGGAAACTTTAACCCTTTATGTCACAGCCGCCTGACACATTAGAGCCAATCAACATCAGACACTCCCTCACAGACCCTCCCAGCTACTCGGAATCCGCCATTTTAGACTCATAACGACCTTGCTTTCTTAATGAGAGGACGTGTTGTGTTTTTGCTCCTGATATTAATAGGAAAAACATAGCTAGGCTAGTGTATTTACAGTCCAGAAGGACTCCACTCATCTCTGCTGAAAGCACAGCACCCCAAAAAGCCCTTTTTAGGGCTATTTTTCGTGCAGTTTTTTGTTTGTTTTTTCGTTTTTTTTTATTAGCATTTGCCTGGCTTTCAGCTGTGTGTTTAAGGCTCACAGCATATGCTGTGACTACTGCCACCACTGATATCTCCCTAACAACATTACTTTAAATTTAACTAACCCAAAAATGTAATTATTTTTCTAGTGTAATTTTTTTTCATTTTCTATCAGGCCAGTGTCACACAGCATATACTCTGGTTCATTGCTCTGTGCCAGCCAGCAGCCACCAGTGTTAATATCCGTTTATAACATTATTTTAAATTTAAAAAAAAAATAAAAAATATATATTTTGCTAGTGTAATATAATTACATTTACTATCAGGCCTGTGTCTGTCAGGCTCACTCAGCATTAATATACCTCATTTTTTTTCAGTCTTTTTGTTAATTGGTCTGTGCCAGGCAGCCACCCAGCACTCATATCTATTCTTCTTCACCTTAATTTTAATATAAAAAACAAAAAGTTTAAATTTGTTTGCTAGTGTAATCTAATATAATTTTCTATCCGGCCTGTGTGTTTTGCTGACATACAGAGCCTACTGTGTTTACTTACTGCCCTCCCTAGTCTATGAGCCACGACTCATATGTGTTTAACCTTTTTTTAATTCCCCCCCCCCAAAAAAAAAATAATTTCAATCATTTTTCTAGTGTAATCTAATAGTATTTTCTATCAGGCGTGTGTGTATCCAACTTACAGAGCCTACTGTTTTTAATAGCTGCCCTTCCAAGGCTATCAGCCACGACTCATATGTATGTGCTTAACCTTTTTCTTAAAATTTCCCAAAAAAAGTCTTTAAATCATTATGCTAGTGTAATCTAATTGTATTTTCTATCAGGGCTGTGTCTAACTGTCTATCTGACTTACGCAGCATACTGTTGTTAATTGCTGCCCTACGTAGCAGCCAGCCAGTGCGACCACTCATAGAGTCATATGTGCATTGCACTTCTTAACATAATTTTAATATTAAAATCTAAAATTTTAAAATATTTTTCTAGTGTAATCTAACTTAATTTTCTATCAGGCCTGTGTTTTTGTCACTTACACAGCATACTGTGTTAAATTGCTGCCCTACCTACCATCCACGACTCATATCTGCCAGCCTGTGTGACAGGCCCAACTAGCCAATTAGTGGCACCAATCACAAATCTTGTAACAGTAATTAAAAAAAAAAATCATAATTTTTTTGACTGCAAATATTCAGTCTCCTAGTGCCATTGAATTGCATTTACCTCCTGCCTGCCACTGCCAGCCTTTTGTGCCAGGCCGTCTAGCCAACTATTTACACCAATCATAATTGTTGTCACAGACAGTATAGTTACTAATTAAAATTAAAAAAATTTTTTTTGTTGATCTTAATCCTCAGTTTGCTCGTGCCCTCAAATTGCACTTTTCTACTGCCTTCCAAGCCTGTGTGCCAGGCCTACTTGAAAAATATTTTGCGAAAGGTAACCTTACCATGGTTCCCTGCACGCACGTATTGTTGTTATATTTTTGGTGAGGGTAATCATGATGGCCATGTAGACCACCACCACTGAGAGTCCTGAAAGTAACAGGGATGAGATGAAAGAGCTAAGAATAGTAGAACTTGAAACAACAGAGTTAGCCATGGGTGTTAGTGCAAAACCGCTTGGCTTTTTTTTAGGCTTTGGGTGCGGCTATTCGTGCAGGCCATATAGAGCTGCCACCATTCAGTGTCGTATCAGCTATTAAACTAATAAAACAGTACTACCAAAATACAGCCAATGAAGGGCCTTAGGAAGACTGAGCCAAGGTTGAATTGTAGTATTTGGTTAGGCTAATCATGATGGCCATGTAGACCACCACCGAGAGTCCTGGAAGTAACAGGGATGATGAGATGAAAGTGCTAAGAATAGTACTACTTGAAACAACAGAGTTAGCCATGGGTGTTAATCCAAGACCGCTTGGATTTATTTTTGTATTGGGTGCGGCTAATCTTGCAGGCCATATAGAGCTGCCACCATTCGGTGTTGTATCAGCTATAAAAATAATAAGAACTGTACTATCAAAATACAGCCAATGAAGGGCCTATGAAGACTGAGCAAAGGTTGGATTGTAGTATTTTGTTCGGCTAATCATGATGGCCATGTAGACCACCCGTAACAGGGATGAAAGTGCTAAGAATAGTACTAATTGAAACAACCGAGTTAGCCATGGGTGTTAGTCTAAGACCACTCAGCCTTTTTTTTGGGTTTGGGTGCAGCTAATCATGAAGGCCAGATAGACCTGCCACCATTTGGTGTTGTAACAGGTATTAAACTGCAAAGAACAGTACTACTTAACAAAACCTACTTACCATGGGTCCCAGAGCATATGTTTGGTTATTATATTTTGTAAGGGTAATCATGCAGGCCATATAGACCTCCACCGATAGGGTGAGTATGAGTAACAGCTATTAAATGCGAAGGACATTACTAATTTACACAACATAGTTACCATGGGTCGCAGACCAAGAGCAGATGTCTTATTATTATATTTTGTATGGGTAATCATCCAGGCCGTATAGACCTCACCAAATAGGGGGAGTTACAGAGATTAAAGTGCTAAGAATGGTAGTACTTAAAACACAACCTAGTTAAAATAGGTACCAGACCGCATATATTATTATTATATTTTTTCAGGGTAATCAGGCAGGCCATATAGAACACCCCCGATAGGGGGGGGGGGGGGGAAACAGGGATTAAAGTGCTAAAAAAAGTACTAATTAACACAAGCTAGTTGGGTCCAAGAACGCATGTTTAATTATTAGACTTTATTAGGGTAATTATATATCTAACAAATCTATCTATTTCTCTTCTATCGATTCTATCTAACTATCAATCTATGTATATCTATCTATCCTATCTATCAATCTATCTTCTGTCCGGGATGTTTTGAGACAGCCACTTTGGGAATGTTAGTTGATTTAGGCCCATTATGGCTTAAAAGCAGACTCTGCATAAACTATGTAATTTTCCATGGGAGTTTTGCCAGGGATCCCCCTCCAGCATGCGACAGTCCAGGTGTTAGTACCCTTGAAACAACTTTTCCATCACTATTGTGGCCAGAAAGAGTCCTTGTAGGTTTTAAAGTTCGCTTGCCTATTGAATTCAATGGCGGTTCGTGGGTTCGCGAACAATACCGGAAGTTTGAGTCCGCCGTTCGCGAACCGAAAATTTTAGGTTCGCGACATCACTATACATACTTACCTGGGAAATAAAACCTAAGCTAGCTAGAATATAACTAATAGTTATATTGTAGCTAGCTTGTAGCTAGCTTAGGTTTTATTTTTATTTCACAGGTAAGTTTGTATTTATTTTAACTAGGTAGACTAGTTAGTAAAGAGCTATTAACTATTTACTAACTACCTAGTTAAAATAAATACAAACTTACCTGTGAAATAAAACCTAAGCTGCCTTACACTAAAACCTAACATTACAAAAAATGAAAAACACTAAAATTAAAAAAAAATAAAAAACCTACCATTACAAAAAACAATAAAAATTATTTCTAATCTAATACCATGTTTAAAAAAAAAAAAAACACCCCAAAATAAAAAGCCTAATCTATAATAAACAAAACAAACACCCCCTTACAGTATACAAACCCCCACCCCCCAAACCCACAAAATAAAAATAAAGTAAAACCTAATCTGCCCATTGCCCTAAAAAAAGGGCATTTGTATCGTCATTGCCCTTAAAAGGGCATTAAGCTCTTTTTCCTGCCCTTAAAAGGGCATTCAGCTCTTTTACGAAATGCCCAACCCCTAATAGAAAAATAAAAACCCACCCCAAAACTAAATAAAAACATTATACAAAATAAAAAACGAATTATTAAAAATAATAAAAATTATTCCTATTCTAATACCCATTTTTTTTAAAAAAAACACCCCAAAATAAAAAACCTAATCTAGAATAAACTACCAATTAAGACTTAAAAGGGTCTTTTGTGGGGCATTGCCCTAAGTTAAACAGATCTTTTACCTGAAAATAAATTACAAAGACCCACTAACATTACAAACCCCCACCCCCCCCAAACCCACAAAATAAAAAAAACTATCTAAAAAAATCTAAGCTACCCATTGCCCTGAAAAGGGCATTTGTATGGGCATTGCCCTTAATAGGGCATTTAGCTCTTTTGCATTGCCCTGAAAAGGGCATTTAACTCTTTTACAAATAGCCCAAACCCTAAACTAAAAAAAAAGCCACCCAAAACATTTTTTTTTTAATTTCCAAAATCAAATTAGCCAATAGGAATGCAAGGAACGCAATTTTGAATCGCGTACCTTGCACTGTAGATTCAGTATACGGTGGCGACCGTATGAAGAGGATGCTCCGCACTGGATGCCTTTAGGATGGACCCGCTCCGCGCAGTCAGGATGAAGATAGAAGACGCCGCCGGGATAAAGATAGAAGATGCCGCCTGGATGAAGATGGAGCAGCCTGCCGCCTGGATGAAGATGGAGCCACAGGGATGAAGATCCTTCAAGCGGGACTTCAGCAACTGTAAGTGGATCTTCGGGGTTAGTGTTAGGATTTTTAAAGGTTTTTTGGGTGGGTTTTTTTTTTAGTTTATGGTTTGGGCTATTTGTAAAAGAGCTAAATGCCCTTTTCAGGGCAATGCAAAAGAGCTAAATGCCCTTTTAAGGGAAATACCCTTGGTAGTTTATTGTAGGCTAGGGTTTTTTTTATTTTGGGGGGCTTTTTTATTTTTATAGGGCTATTAGATTAGGTGTAATTATTTTTTATTTTTGATAATTTCGTTTGTTATTTTTTGTAATTTAGTCTTTTTTATATTTTGTAATTAGATAGTTTGTAATTTTTAGAGTAGTGTTAGGATTTTTTGAATGTGTATTTTAGTTTTATTTAATTGGTAGTTAGTTTAATTTTAGTTTATTAGTTATATTAGTTTAATTATTAGTTTAAACTTAGTTTTTTTAATTTGACAGGTAAGTTTTAATTTAATTTAAGATAGGGAAATTGTAATTTTAATATAAAGTTAGGGGTGCATTAGGTTTAGGGGTTACTATTTTAAATTTGTTTATTGCGATGTGGGGGCTTTCGGTTTAGGGGTTAATAGGTTTATTTAGTATATTTCATTGTGGGGGGTTTTCGGTTTAGGGGTTAATAGGTTTATTATAGTGGCGGCAGAATTAGGGGTTAATAACTTTAGTATAGTGGGGGCGATGTGGGCGAATGGTAGATTAGGGGTTAATAATATTCAAATAGTGTTTGCGATGCGGGAGGGCGGCGGTTTAGGGGTTAATAACTTTATTATAGTGGCAGCGATGTTGGGGAGAGGCGGAATAGGGGTTAATAATTTTTAACAGTGGCGGCAATGTCGGGAGCGGCAGATTAGGGGTTAATAACTTTAAAATAGTGTTTTGCGATGCGGGAGGGCCTCGGTTTAGGGGTTAATAGGTAGTTTATGGGTGTTAGTGTACTTTGTAACACATTATGAGTTTTATGTAACAGTTTTGAAGGGTAAAACTCATAACTACTGCTCTCAGATTGCGAAACAGATCGTGTCGGTATAGGGTGTAACGCAAGCTTTTTAGCCTCACCGCAAAACTCATAATGGCTGTGCTATGGAAGTCCCATGAAAAAAACATACGGCTAGATTTAGAGTTTTGTCGGTAAAGACCCACGTAGCTAACGCTGCTTTTTTCCCAGCGCACCCTTAAGACAACGCTGGTATTTAGAGTTGTCTAAGTGGCTGTGTTAGGCTCAGAAAAGGGAGCATTGAGCAGAATTTAGCTTCCCTTCAACCCTCAATACCAGCGTTGCTAACGGTAGCGGTAAGCTGGCAATACGTGCTCGTGCACGATATCCCCATAGGAAACAATGGGGCTGAGCTGGCTGGAAAAAAACCTAAACACTCTCTAAGTCTACACATAACACCCTAACATGAACCCTGAGTCTAAACACCCTTAACTTTACACAATTATTAACCCCTAATCTGCCGGCCCCTCTATCGCTGACACCTACATTATATTATTAACCCCTAATCTTCCGACCGGACACCGCCGCCACCTACATTATCCCTATGAACCCCTAATCTGCTGCCCCTAACATCGCCGACACCTACATTATATTTATTAACCCCTAATCTGCCCCCCCAACGTCGCCGCAACCTAACTACAAGTATTAACCCCTAATCTGCCGACCGGACCTCGCCACCACTATAATAAATGTATTAACCCCTAAACCGCCGCACTCCCGCCTCGCAAAAACTAGAAAAAATTGTATTAACCCCTAATCTGCCCTCCCTAACATCGCCGCCACCTACCTACAATTATTAACCCCTAATCTCCCGCCCGCAACGTCGCCACTACTATAATAAATGTATTAACCCCTAAACCTAAGTCTAATCCTAACACCTCCCTAACATAAATATAATTTAAATAAAACGAAATAATAATATTAATAATAGTTTATATAATTGTATTTTAGTTTAGCTAATTGTAGTTAATTTATTTAATTAATTTAATGATAGTGTAGTGTTAGGTGTATTTGTAACTTAGGTTAGGATTTATTTTACAGGTAATTTTGTAATTATTTTAAGTAGGTAGCTATTAAATAGTTAATAACTATTTAATAGCTATTGTACCTAGTTAAAATAAATACAAAGTTGCCTGTAAAATAATTATAAATCCTAAAATAGCTACAATGTAATTATTATTTATATTGTAGCTATATTAGGGTTTATTTTATATGTAAGTATTTCGTTTTAAATAGGAATAATTTATTTCATTATAGGAATATTATTTAGTTTAATTTAAATTATATTTAAGTTAGGGGGGTGTTAGGGTTAGGGTTAGACCTAGGTTTAGGGGTTAATACATTTATAATAGTAGCAGCGGCGTTGCGGGCTGGAGATTAGGGGTTAATGATTGTAGGTAGATGGCAGTGATATCAGGGAGGGCAGATTAGGGGTTAATACAATTTATTCTAGTGTGTCAGGGTTTTTCCCTATTGTGTTTGCCATGTGCTGCTGGCAGCCATTTTACTCACCTCTCTTCCTGACTTGGTGCATTGTGGGAGATGCTGCTCACTTCCTGCACTTCCTTTTATGGCCAGACTGTTGTGCATCATCCATGTGAGACAGGATGCAGTCTAAGAATTGTGATGTCATCATTTATTATTTAAAGGGCCTCTGTTCAGTATGCTTTGCCTTTGCGTTGTCTCAGACCTGTTTGTGAGAGTTCCTGTGTATTACCTGGCTGCCTGACGTTCTTCCTGGTTCCTGATCCCTGGCTTGTTCCTGACTCTGCTGTTCTCCTTGTTCCTGATTCCGGCTCGTCTGACTATTCGCTTTGGCTCCTGACTTGGCTCGTCTGACTACCAGCTCTGGTTTTGACTCCTGGCTTGTTATTTGACTTGTGGACATTTTATAATTTTTTTGCTATTAATAAAGGTGTGATTATTTTTGCACTTCTCGTCTCAATCTGATTCCTGGCACCCTGACATAGTGTTTGTGAGGCGGGAGTGTGGTGGTTTAGGGGTTAATACATTTATTATAGTGGCGGCGAGGTCCGGTCGGCAGATTAGGGGTTAATAAGTGTAGTTAGGTTGCAGCGACGTTGGGGGGGGGGCAGATTAGGGGTTAATAAATATAATATAGGTGTCGGCGATGTTACGGGCAGCAGATTAGGGGTTCATAGGTATAATGTAGGTGGCGGCGGTGTCCGATCAGCAGATTAGGGGTTAAAAAATTTTATTATAGTGTTTGTGATGTGGGAGGCCTCGGTTTAGGGGGTTATAGGTAGTTTATGGGTGTTAGTGTACTTTGTAGCACAGTAGTTAGGAGCTTTATATTCCGGCGTTAGCCCATAAAGCTCCTAACTACTGACTTTTTTTGGCGGTAGGAGTCTTGTCGGTAGAGGGTCTACCGCTCAGTTCTTCCAAGACTCCAAATACCAGCGTTAGGCAAATCCCATAGAAAAGATAGGATACGCAATTGACGTAAGGGGATCTGCGAACGCACAACTCATAATCTACCTGATTAAAAAGTATTAAACAAACTTACAGTATGTTTAATATTTTTTTTATAAAATGTATATTTTATGTTTTAATAACGCGCTTTAAGATTGCTATGTTTTCATGTGCGCTAACTTGACCACTTTAACTGTACATTGTGAAACCAGATTTGCAAAGTGCATATTTTACATTCCTTTGTTCTTCACATAGAAAATAGTGTACTTTTTATTATAAAATATATATATATATATATATATGATATTGTTCATGTAAAATACATATCTATACCTATACAATATATCTGTAGGAATAGAATTACAGGTAATATATATATCTATATATTTACAATACAAAGCACACTGTCCTGTAAGTGAACATTGGAATGTTAAATATGTACAGTAAATATTCAGTAAAACACAAATAGTTAAATATATATGTAAACACTTATATATACTGTATATATATATAAATATTTAGACATGTGTGTGTGTGTATATATATATACATATTTAGACATGTGTGTGTATATACAGGGAGTGCAGAATTATTAGGCAAGTTGTATTTTTGAGGATTAATTTTATTATTGAACAACAACCATGTTCTCAATGAACCCAAAAAACTCATTAATATCAAAGCTGAATAGTTTTGGAAGTAGTTTTTAGTTTGTTTTTAGTTATAGCTATTTTAGGGGGATATCTGTGTGTGCAGGTGACTATTACTGTGCATAATTATTAGGCAACTTAACAAATAACAAATATATACCCAATATAACATCTCAACATTCACAAATATACATTTCTGACATTCAAAATCAAAACAAAAACAAATCAGTGACCAATATAGCCACCTTTCTTTGCAAGGACACTCAAAAGCCTGCCATCCATGGATTCTGTCAGTGTTTTGATCTGTTCACCATCAACATTGCGTGCAGCAGCAACCACAGCCTCCCAGACACTGTTCAGAGAGGTGTACTGTTTTCCCTCCTTGTAAATCTCACATTTGATGATGGACCACAGGTTCTCAATGGGGTTCAGATCAGGTGAACAAGGAGGCCATGTCATTAGATTTTCTTCTTTTATACCCTTTCTTGCCAGCCACGCTGTGGAGTACTTGGACGCGTGTGATGGAGCATTGTCCTGCATGAAAATCATGTTTTTATTGAAGGATGCAGACTTCTTCCTGTACCACTGCTTGAAGAAGGTGTCTTCCAGAAACTGGCA